>NC_070595.1:30383202-30390702 GCF_027409825.1 Scomber japonicus
TAGCCTGCTAGCTAGCTGACTGGTGGTAAGTTAGCCTGCTAGCTAGCTGACTGGTAGTAAGTTAGCCTGCTAGCTAGCTGACTGGTAGTAAGTTAACCTGCTAGCTAGCTGACTGGTAGTAAGTTAGCCTGCTAGCTAGCTGACTGGTGGTAAGTTAGCCTGCTAGCTAGCTGACTGGTGGTAAGTTAGCCTGCTAGCTAGCTGACTGGTGGTATGTTAGCCTGCTAGTATCTGCTGCAGACAACCATGTGATGTGACTGAAAGCTCCAGAATGAATAATAATCGTACCATTTACTGCGTCTAATAACGTAGCACACAGTCAAACTAACAGGAAGTAGTTTGATGACTTATTGTAATTTTTAACTTTGACTCCACACGTTAAAAATTCTCTGAAATTTCTTTGATGTTAAAATAAATTCAACTTCAATTTAAATGTTTGGTTTTTTTTGGCAGATTTGGACTTCCGTACTTCAGTGCATCCTGAGTCTCTACAAACCTGAAAGTCCTTACAAGTTAAATTCTTGGTTGATTTCAAAAAATAAAAATCTTTAAGGACTTTAACGGCTCCGTACGAAAAGAAACCCGGGTGTTGAAAAAAAAAAAAAAGTTTAAAAAATCTTCAGACCTGAGAAGTTTTGTGTTTGCAGTCATGTGGTTTTTCAGCTTCAGGATCCATTTAACAAAAAAAAATATAAAAGAAAAGAAAACTGAGACGCATCCAAAGTGAAAAACAACAAAACAAACAGGAAACAGAAAAACACGTTAACGTTAAAGATCAACGCTGTTCTGAGGTAATGAGGTCTGTGTGGAAAAGGAAACATTAAACACTTGAATGAGGTAAATGTGAATGTCGAGGCTGAAAAAGTGCAACGAAACCAGCAGAAAACAAACATGCTTGTGCGTTTGTAAGAAAAGCGGTTGTGTAATTCAGATTTTAGACCCAGCAGACAAAAAAAAATCAAAAAAATCAAAAAAATGTAAAAAAAAAAAGAAAAGCTGAAACTATAATTTAAGCAGTGTTCGGAGGCAAAGGAAAGAAATTCAACAGTTAATTATTAATTAAGAGGTCTAAAAGCAGATATTTAACATTATTGGCGTCCTTAATGTATTTAATGGGTCCCGCTAACGGCTCAACAGCGCCCCCTAGGCTAATAAAGAAAGATTGACGCAGACCAACGAAATTCGGTTTGCATATGTTTCACGTAAAGACGCACGAAAAAGTCTCTTGGACCGGCGCTCTAACTCCGACAGTTCGTGGGATAATTTGCTTTCTATTTTTTTTTTAAATCTGGCGACATTTCTACGACTCCTCCCGACTTCACCCGACCGACTTCATACTGGCTCCGAATCATCGTCAGACCTTAAAGATGAGACACATTTTCACAGCCTAAACGTGCCCCAAAAGTCACCAAAAACCAACCCGGCGAAAAATTTGATATTTTAAGGATCGCGAAAATGGGCGAGAAAAAATGGCTCAATAACGCCCCCTAGAAAATTTAAAAAATCGAGCCCCTCGACTCAAATTGACACAGAGAAATGAAACTCGGTACACATGTATAACATGTCAAGACGCACAAAAAAGTCTCTTGGAACCATACCCTCACTCCAACAGGAAGTCGGCCATTTTGAATTGAATTCGCATTTTTGGCGCCATTTTGGCTTTTTCTACGCCTCGTACTTTAACGAACTCCTCCTAGAGATTTAATCCGACCGACTTCAAATTCAGTCAGAAACATCCTGAGACATTGGAGATGAAAAGCTCCTAAAATCTTTTTGATTACTGGTTTGGCTGCTTCGTAGCGATGTGAGGAATTTTGATGTTTCGCCATTAAACAGGAACAGCTGGCCAAATGGGGGTACTGCACCCCGTAGAAGAGTAATAACATTGAGCCCCTCCCTCCAGATTGACGTAGATGAACAAAACTTGGTATATATATGGATTGTGTAAAGACGCACAAAAAAGTCTCTTGGACCCATGACCTCACTCCAACAGGAAGTCGGCCATTTTGAAGTGAATTTGCAATTTTGGCACGGTTTGATACAATTTTCACACCACGTACTTTAATGAATTCCTCCGAATCCGACCGACGTCATGTTGACTCTGTGTCATCTCAAGACTTTGAAGTTGCGTCGCGGTAAGTCTCGCTCAGTCGTGGCGCTGCGGCGAGGCGGCGAGGGCCCAGTCAGCGCTGCTCGCAGCTTTAATTATTATTATTACTTTTTCCTTTTTTTTTTTTAAGCGCTTTTTTCTTCGTCTACATTAAAACAACAAACTGATCGAACTCCGGCCTCAGCAGAGATTTGGCTTCATATTGCTTAAAGGAGACTTAAAATATCATCATCATCATCATCATCATCATCATCATCGTCATCCCTCCGTCTCTTCCTACAGGAAACTAAACACGTGAAAATGAAGGAATAATAAAAAAAAACTTGATTCTCTTCGCGGACCAGTTTGAATCTGACGTCGGACTTTACTTTGAAAATATCGTGTTTTTTTACTTCAACTTCAAACAAACGTAGACGTGAAGTAATTAAAGGCGTATTAATCAACGTTTAAGATATTAATGGGCACATTTTTTTGTCATTTAAGTCGAAACATTAGAGTCTGAACTTTGACGTAGTAGTGATTTAATTCAACACTTTAAAGAAGTCTTCAATTCAATTCTTAATTTTGGCAGAAATTAATTTCCATACAGAAAGAAACCCAAAAGTCTCGTATATATATTCTGTTCTTCAGATTTGAGTCTTTAGTAAAATAAATTAAGTAATTTGAGGGTATTCATAAATTAATACGATATTTAAAAAAAGCAAATTTTAGGGTAAAAAATAAAAATATATTAAAGCTACAGTCTTAAATTAGCTTCCATATAAAAAGAAGCTTTTTCTTCATGTCTCACTTTGATTAAAGAAAAACTCAACTGGATTTAAATCACGTAAAATTTAACATTAAACATTTTTTTTTAAACATTTTTTCGTGAAAAATTTTAAATTTATTTTCTGTATAATTTTATCTTCCTTAATCAGATTCTCTCTCTCTGGGACCGAGATGAATATCTGTCACTATTTTTTCCGTTTCTTATTTAAATTTGATATTTTACCGTACGGAAGCTCAGATCTGCCAAAAAAAAAAAAAAAAAGTTTTAAATCTTGACTTCATAATAATAAAAAATGAAATGTTTAAATTTTCCTTCGCGATAAATCAGCATCTCATCATTTATAATAGTAGTTAGTGGGACTTTTATTCTTTAACACTTCTAACGTTTAATTTATTCTGACAGAAACGTGCTTCCATAAATTAACGGAAGGAAAGAAAAAAAAAGCTCGAAATCCAGCAGGAAATAAAAAGCGTGTGGTTGTGTTTGTTTTAAGGAGGTATCTGTGTGTCGACATGAGGTTTCTGAAACGTAACAGAGTGAAAACCGGAACAAAGATGAAAGGAAAGAAGGAAAGGAGGAAAGGAAAGGAGGAAAGGAAAGAAGGAAAGGAGGAAAGGCAACGGTAACAGAGTTTAAAAACCTTCCTCTTTCTCTCGTTTCATCGTCAGTTCTGTTCGAAACGTAAAAACTGTACAATAAAAATAAAAATGCCGATAATTCACATTCAACGAGTCCAAACAGACGAGTTCCTCTCTTCCTTTGTCTGTTTCACGAGAAGCGACTGAAGAAGAAGAAGAAGAAGAAGAAGAAGAAGAATCCTCCAAGAGTCCGAAAAATGTAAAAATACGACAACAAAATGCACTTTGACAAAAATCCAAAAAAATCCAAAAAACTCCAAAAAATAAAAAGAAAGAAAAAGAGAAAGAAAGAAAGAAAGAGAGAGAGAGAGAGGGAGTCTGTTGAGGAGAAATAATAAAAAGGGCACTTTATAAAAAAAACACAACAAAAACAAAAAAAAAAAGAAAAACAGGTAGAAAAATTAAAGGTCACTTCTTCCTGTTTGAGTGACGTCGGCGCCGTTACACATCCAACCGGGAACAGGAAACAGGAAACAGGAAACGGCTGCCGAGGCGACGAGCTTATTGCCAAAAAAAATTCACCTGTCGCCTCCGGCTCCGATCGGCCGGCTCCGATTGGCTGGCTCCGATCGGCCGGCTCCGATCGTCAGGTTCAGTTCCCGTTTGTTTGACGTCCTGTTTCTCTGACTGCTTTTAACTATTTCTTATCGAATTTTTTTTTTTTTTTTTTCTCCTATAAATTTTTTTGGGGGGGAATAAAATAAAAAAACGGAGCCAGTACGTTAAAAAAAATTTTGAAATTGGTCTTAAAATTATCCACAAAATTCTTTAAGTTGGAAGCTCTGCGGGGGAAAAAAAGTGTCGTAAAATAAGAACTACAAAAAACATTTAAAAAAAACACATTTCTAAAAAAAAAAAAAGAAATATTTACAATATTTTATGTAATTTTTGTTTTTTTTAGGGTTTTTTTTAAACTCCAGTTTTTCACAGTTCAGATAAAATAACAACACTTAACTTTAACTTGACTTATTTATCATAATTATAATAATCATAATAATTATCATTTCATTCTCAGTGTGTATTATAAAGAACACAAACGTATGAATTAACAAAAAGAAACCTACGTGATAAATAAAAGGACTTAAAGTTAAGTGTTACCAATAATTGCACTTTTTTCATTTAGTGTATGAACATCATGAAGATTAGAAGAATATTTAATTGATTTTTTTATAGAATAAGAGAAATTTATTTTACAATTTTGATGCATTTAAGACCAAATCTTCACTTTTTACGTACCGGCCCTTTAAGAAAAAAAAAAAAAAAAAAAAAAAAAAGTCTTTAAATCCTGTAAAATGTTCAAAGATTTGTTTTAGTTGATATATTTATTTATATATTTATAACTTTTGTCTCTTTTTCTTCTTTTTTAAGGATATTTATTCGTTGTTTCTACTTTCAGAATAAAAGTTACCAATTAAAATAAATGACGTTAATTAGCGTCTAAGAATCGGAACGTTTTCACATTTTATTTTTTTTTTTTTAACAATAAAAAAATTTAAGTGGAGGAAAAAAAAAAAGATTCGATAAGAAATTCATGTTTAGTTGAAACGCTCTGATTGGTTCTTTCCAGCCAATCATCAACGAGGAGGGGACAGACCCGATATCTTAATTATCAGATTTTACTTTTTTTTAGTTTTATTATAAAAGTTCTGAATGTGTTTCTTCTTCTCTTCTTTATATTTGCACAGAATCAATGAAACATGAACGTGTCAGAGTGGACTCGGTGGTTCTGGAGACGTGATTCAGTCTCATCCTTCTTCACAGTGTTTGATGTGTTTATTGATTCATTGATCGATCGGTTAATAAACGGACTCCGGCCTCCAGAACCACCGACTCTGCCTTTAATCCATTCATTGATGAAATGTCGGGTCGATCCCGGCCGGTGGCGGCGCGTTCGGGGGGGGAAACAGGAAGTCGTGGCGTTTCCAGTTCATCAGGCAGCAGGACCGGGAGGGGTCGAGCTTCAGGACCGGGAGGGGTCGAGCTTCAGGACCGGGAGGGGTCGAGCTTCAGGACCGGGAGGGGTCGAGCTTCAGGTCCGGGAGGGGTCGAGCTTCAGGACCGGGAGGGGTCGAGCTTCAGGACCGGCTGGCGGTGGGATGCTGCGTCCGGACGTGGCTGTGGAGCCGGGTCGCAGAGGAGAACTTCTTCCCGCACTCTGAGCAGCGTAGCGCCGAGGAGGAGGTGGCTGCGGTGGCGGCGGGGGACGAGGGCGAGGCGGCCGCATCGGCGACGTCAGCGGCGGCGTTGTCGGCAGCGTGAGTCTGACGGTGAGCTTTGAGGAGCAGAACTCGACTGAACCTCCGACCGCATTCCTCACACTCAGACCAAACCCTCCGTCTCTTCTTCTGCACACACAGAGAAACACGATCAGTCAGCAGAGAGACAACTTCAGACTGGCTTCCTTTAACCCAGGGGGGTCAAACATGCGGCCCGTGGGCCAGAACCGGCCCGCAGAGGGGTGAGATCTGGCCCACTTTCCTTCCTCTGTTTCTACCATCTGTCCTTCCTTCCTTCTGTCTCTACTTCCTCCCTTTTTGTCATTCCTTCTTTCCTCCCTCCCTCCTTCCTTCCTTCCTCCTTTCCTTCCTTCGTTCGTTCCTTCCTTCCCTCCTCCTTTCCATCCTTCCTCTTTTTCTTTCTCCCTCCCTCACTCATTCCTTCTTTCCTCCCTCCCTCCTACCTTCCTTTCCTTCCTACCTTCCTTTCTCCTTTCCTTCCTTCGTTCCTTCCCTCCTTCCTTCCTCCTTTCCTTCCTTCTTTCCTTCCTTCCTCTTTTCCTTTCTCCCTCCCTCCCTCCTTTCCTTCTTTCCTCCCTCCCTCCTACCTTCCTTCCTCCTTCCCTTCCTTCCTCTTTTCCTTTCTCCCTCCCTCCCTCCCTCCTACCTTCCTTCCTCCTTTCCTTCCTTCGTTCTTTCCCACCTTCTTTCCTCCTTTCCTCCCTCCCTCCTACCTTCCTTTCCTTTCTACCTTCCTTCCTCCTTTCCTTCCTTCGTTCTTTCCCACCTTCTTTCCTTCCTTCCTCTTTTCCTTTCTCCCTCCCTCACTCATTCCTTCTTTCCTCCCTCCCTCCTACCTTCCTTTCCTTCCTACCTTCCTTTCCGTCCTTCATTCCTCCCATCTTTCCTTCATTCCTTCCTCCCTTCCTTCCTACCTTAAACTGTGAACTGTTCCTTTAACAAACATCCAGATTTAAAGATTCAACGTTGTTATTTTCACATCATCTCTCTTACCTTCCTCCCTTTCTCTTCCTCCTCCCCCTCCTCTTCCTCCTCGCCCTCCTCCTCCTCCTCCTCCCTGGTCGTCGGGGGCGACGGGGCGGTCGGGCCCGGCGCCTGCTCCGCGCTGTCTCGGCGTGCGATGGCGGCGTCGATGGCCAGAGCGGCGAGCGTCTCCTTGGCGGCCGCCTCGTCGTCGTCCTCCAGCAGCTGAGACGGAAGCGTCAGCAGGCGATGAAGCATCGACGCCGACGAGCGCCGGCAGGAACTTCCTGTAGGAAGAGGAGGAGAGAGAGCGGCGACGATGAACCACCAGTCATCATTTAACCCTTGTGTTGTCTCTTCCTTTCCTTCCTCCCTTCCTTCTTTCCTTCCTTCCTTCCTTCCTGTCTTTCCTCCCTTCCTTCTTTCCTCTGTCCTTCTTTCCTTCCTTCCTCCTTCCCTTCTTTTCTTTCCTCCCTTTCTTGCTCCCTCCTTTCCTTCCTTCCTTCCTTCTTCCTCCCTTCCTTCCTTTCTTCCTCCTTGCCTTCTTTCTTCCTCCCTTCCATTCTTCCTTCCTTCTTCCTCCCTTCCTTCCTTCTTTCTTCCTCCCTTCCTTCCTTCTTTCTTCCTCCCTTCCATTCTTCCTTCCCCCTTTCCTTCTTTCTTCCTCCCTTCCATTCTTCCTTCCTCCTTGCCTTCTTTCTTCCTCCCTTCCATTCTTCCTTCCTTCTTCCTCCCTTCTTTCCTTCTTTCTTCCTCCCTTCCATTCTTCCTTCCCCCTTTCCT
>NC_070595.1:30395702-30398202 GCF_027409825.1 Scomber japonicus
CTCTGTGCTACGATGAGCTCTACTGTCTCTGTGCTATGATGAGCTCTACTGTCTCTGTGCTACGATGAGCTCTACTGTCTATGATGAGCTCTGCTGTCTCTATGATGAGCTCTACTGTCTCTATGATGAGCTCTACTGTCTATGATGAGCTCTACTGTCTCTATGATGAGCTCTACTGTCTATGATGAGCTCTACTGTCTCTATGATGAGCTCTACTGTCTCTATGATGAGCTCTACTGTCTCTATGATGAGCTCTACTGTCTCTCTGATGAGCTCTACTGTCTATTATGAGCTCTACTGTCTCTATGATGAGCTCTGCTGTCTGTGAGCTCTACTGTCCCTATGATGAGCTCTACTGTCTCTATGATGAGCTCTACTGTCTCTATGATGAGCTCTACTGTCTTTATGATGACCTCTACTGTCTCTATGATGAGCTCTGCTGTCGGTGAGCTCTACTGTCCCTATGATGAGCTCTACTGTCCCTGTGATGAACTCTACTGTCTCTATGATGAGCTCTACTGTCTCTATGATGAGCTCTACTGTCTCTGTGATGAGCACTACTGTCTCTATGATGAGCTCTACTGTCTCTATGATGAGCTCTACTGTCTCTATGATGAGCTCTACTGTCTCTCTGATGAGCTCTACTGTCTCTGATGAGCTCTGCTGTCTATGATGAGCTCTACTGTCTCTATCATGAGCTCTGCTGTCTCTACGATGAGCTCTACTGTCTATACGATGAGCTCTACTGTCTCTACGATGAGCTCTACTGTCTCTACCATGAGCTCTACTGTCTCTATGATGAGCTCTACTGTCTCTCTGATGAGCTCTACTGTCTCTATGATGAGCTCTACTGTCTATGATGAGCTCTACTGTCTCTATGATGAGCTCTACTGCCTATGATGAGCTCTACTGTCTCTATGATGAGCTCTACTGTCTCTATAATGAGCTCTACTGTCTCTATGATGAGCTGTACTGTCTATGATGAGCTCTACTGTCTCTATGATGAGCTCTACTGTCTCTCTGATGAGCTCTACTGTCTCTATGATGAGCTCTACTGTCTCTCTGATGAGCTCTACTGTCTATGATGAGCTCTACTGTCTCTATAATGAGCTCTACTGTCTCTATGATGAGCTGTACTGTCTATGATGAGCTCTACTGTCTCTATGATGAGCTCTACTGTCTCTCTGATGAGCTCTACTGTCTCTCTGATGAGCTCTACTGTCTCTATAATGAGCTCTACTGTCTCTATGATGAGCTGTACTGTCTATGATGAGCTCTACTGTCTCTATGATGAGCTCTACTGTCTCTCTGATGAGCTCTACTGTCTCTCTGATGGGCTCTACTGTCTCTATGATGAGCTCTACTGTCTCTATGATGAGCTCTACTGTCTCTATGATGAGCTCTACTGTCTGTGATGAGCTCTACTGTCTCTATGATGAGCTCTGCTGTCTCTATGATGAGCTCTACTGTCTCTATGATGAGCTCTACTGTCCCTGTGATGACCTCTACTGTCTCTATGATGAGCTCTACTGTCTCTATGATGAGCTCTACTGTCTCTATGATGAGCTCTACTGTCCCTGTGATGACCTCTACTGTCTCTATGATGAGCTCTACTGTCTCTATGATGAGCTCTACTGTCTCTATGATGAGCTCTACTGTCTCTATGATGAGCTCTACTGTCTATGATGACCTCTACTGTCTCTATGATGAGCTCTACTGTCTCTATGATGAGCTCTACTGTCTCTATGATGAGCTCTACTGTCTCTGCTACGATGAGCTCTACTGTCTCTATGATGAGCTCTACTGTCTCTATGATGAGCTCTACTGTCTCTATGATGAGCTCTACTCACCGCGTGTTTCTGCTCTCTTCTTGGACGCTGTGACTTCTGTGAGTTCCTCTCGAGCGTCTTCGGAGCCGCTCGGTGACTCCGAGTCGTTCTCCGATCCTCTCCGCCTTCCTCCTGCTCCTCCTCCTCCTCCTCCTCCTCCTCTCCCTTTCTCTCCTCCCCCACCTCCTCCTCCCCCTCCTCCTCCTCCTGCTCCTCCCCCCGTGCTTCCTCCTCCTCCTCCTCCTCTCTCCGAGCTCTTGTCCAGCCGCTCCACCAGGACGTGCTGCTCTCGGTCCATCTTGGTGATCTCTAGCAGCAGGTCGTCAAACGAAGCCTCGACGATCTTCGTCAGCTCGCACACCGCGAAGTCCAGAACCTGCTCCATGACGGACTTCAGCTGGTCTGTAGAGAGAAGACCATCATCATCATCATCTTCATCATCATCATCATCACTATCATCATCATCACAACCATCATCACTATCATCATCATCATCATCACTATCATCATCATCACTATCATCATCATCATCATCATCATCACTATCATCATCATCTTCATCATCACTATCATCACTATCATCATCATCATCACCACCATCACTATCGTCACCTTCATCATCATCATCACCATCATCATCACCTTCATCATCATCATCACTATATCATCAT
>NC_070595.1:30403202-30426301 GCF_027409825.1 Scomber japonicus
GGAGGGAGGAATGAAAGGAGGGAGGGAGGAAGGAAAGGAGTAAAAGAGGGATGAAAGAACGAAAGAGAGAAGGAGGTAAGGAAGGAAAGGAGGGAGGAAGGAATGAAAGGAGGGAGGGAGGGAGGAAGGAAAGGAGAAAAGAGAGATGAAAGAACGAAAGAGAGAAGGAGGTAAGGAAGGAAAGGAGGGAGGGAGGAAGGAAAGGAGGGAGGAATTAAGGAAGGAGGGAGAAAAGAAAGAGAAAAGGAAGTAAGGAAGGAAAGGAGGGAGGGAGGAAGGAACGAAAGAGAGAAGGAGGTAAGGAAGGAAAGGAGGGAGGGAGGAAGGAAAGGAGAAAAGAGGGATGAAAGAAAGAAAGAGAGATGACGATTCAAAAAGAACGGAAACAAAGGAAAGGCTCTGCGTGTCCGTCAGCCAATGAAACGCGTGGATCTGCCCGTCATGTGGTCACATGACCTGATGACCCACTTTACTCTCAAACACATAAATAAATAAAGAAACCGTTAAACCCTCCTCACACCCCCGAGCCGCTTCCTGTCAGAGAGAGAGAGAGTGTGTGTGTGTGTGTGTGTGTGTGTGTGTGTGTGTGTAATGTGTGTGTGTGTGTGTGTCAGAGCAGCAAACGGTGTGTGTGTGTGTGTGTGTGTGTGTGTGTGTGTAATGTGTAATGTGTGTGTGTGTGTGTGTGTGTGTGTGTGTGTGTGTGTGTGTGTGTGTGTGTGTGTGTGTGTGTGTGTGTGTGTGTGTGTGTGTGTGTGTGTGCAGATGGCCATGCAGACGTCTGACAGTTAATATTAATCTGCATCAGAACTGAATGAAGCTTCCTGCTGCACAATATTACTTATTACTTATCTTCTATCAGAGAATATTACACATTATTATTTTTATTTTTATTATTATTATTAATTATTATTTATTTATTTATTTTATTATTATTATTATTATTATTATTAATTATTATTATTATTTTATTATTTTTTAAATTATTATTATTATTTATCTTCTATCAGAGAATATTAAACATTATTTTTATTTTTATTATTTTTTTAATTATTATTATTATTAATATATTATTATTATTATTATTATTATTAATTATTATTTTATTATTATTATTATATTATTATTATTATTATTATTATTATTATTTATCTTCTATCAGAGAATATTAGGATTGAGGGCAGAGGAGCAGAGAGAGAGAGAGAGAGGGGAGGAACCTCTACTAAATGGTCTGAGTGTAAAATATATAATATATATATATATATAAGACTTATTTAACTTTAACTTTTATTTAGTAAAGATTGAGAAGCCAAATCAGCCCTCAAACCCTAACCCTTAATATAACTGTCATTTGTCATTTACCCTTTCCTTCCTTCCTTCCTTCCTTCCTGCCTTCTTTCTTTCCTCTCTTCCATCCTTCCTTCCTTCCCTCCATCCTTTCCTTCCTTCCTTCTTTCTTTCCTCCTTTCATTCCATACTTCCTTCCTTCCTTCTTTCCTTCCCCCCTTCCTTTCTTTCTTCCCCCCTTCCTTCCTTCCTCCCTGCCTTCCTTCCTTCCTCCTTCCCTCCCTCCCTTCCATTCATTCCGTCCTTCCTTCCCTCCTTCCTCCTTTCCTTCCATACTTCCTTCCTTCCTTCTTCCTCTCCTCCATCCTTCCCTCCCTTCTTTCTTCCTACGTCCTTTCCTTCCTTCTTCCCTTCCTTCTTCCCCCCTTCCATCCTTTCTTCCTCTCCTTCCTTGACTCGAGGACAACAGGAGGGTTAAGTCATATTTTTCAGGGCTTGAAATTACAACCATTTCAGTCACACACACACACACACACACACACACACACACACACACACACACACACACACACACAGGTCATTGACTGCAGTGTATTCATACAGCTAAATACAGTTAAGTGATTATTATCTGATGAGAACGGCTCATAATCTGGCAGGAAGATCTAAAGACTGTAGTTTAAAGTGTTGAAGTTTGAATCATTGAACTTTAAAGCTCAGAATAAATAAATAATGAATAATGAATAATGAATAATGAGCCTTTATGAAGACAGACAGACTCAGAGCTGAAGGACAGAAACAACAGATCAGCTGTTTGTTGTCTCTGCTGCAGACGTGATGTCATCATTTCATCTTAACCCTTCACACGCCGTTCATAGTCTACACACAGCACAGATGTGTTCAGAGAGCATCAATAATCAATAATCTGATCAATAAATGTGATTAAAGCTTCATGTTCCTTCCTCCTTCCCTCCCTCCTTTCCTTCCTTCCTTGACTGGAGGACAGCAGGAGGGTTAAAGCTTGATTCATGTTTCAGAGCAGAGAGACTAAACATCTCCTATCACACAATATCATGTTTTACCTCAGACATGAAAATATAACATATAATTAGGGGCGTAAGAAAATATTGATACATTTAAATATCGCGATATTTTATTTGACGATATCGTATCGATATTCAATGGCACTCTATCGATTTTTTTATTAACAATTAACCTGCTAATATTCACAGCGTTTGTTAATTTTTGTGTTGCAATTAAACCTCCGGCCGCTAGTTGGCAGCAGTCATTATGTCCTCCGCGCCAAAGGAACAATGAGATCCCGCGAGAGTGCCAGTCTGTGGCAAACTGCATGCTAACCGCTAACTTAGCACAGTTCACCGGCGATGGCTGAGGACGAGAGGCTACAGCCAGGGATCATCCCTATGTTCCCCGCTTTGTATGTGACCGGGGAACATAGGGATGATCCCGTCTACAGTTAGCCAGTTAGCTGAGTTAGCCGCCGAGTTAGCCGTCAAGGATAGGACCCGGGGAACATAGGTACGCTCCCTACAGCAGCTCCAGCAGCTTTTAAAGGTGATGTTTGGACATACTTTGGTTTCAAAACAAAGGAAGGCAGTTACAACTACGACAAGAGCCATGCGGTGTGTAAACTCTGCAACGCCAGAGTCAAGTACTCGGGCAATACTACAAATTAGTAGTAAGTATTTGAGACGGGAGCGTACCTATGTTCCCCGGGTCCTATGTTCCCCGATCGTGGCTAACTCGGTTGCTAGCTCAGCGGCTAACTCGGTTGCTAGCTCAGCGGCTAACTCCGCTGTTAGCTCGGCGGCTAATTCGGCTGCTAGCTCTGCGACTAACTCGGCAGCTAACTCAGCTAACTGGTTAACTGTAGACGGTCACATACAAAACGGGGAACATAGGGATGATCCCTTTGAGACTTTTACTGAAAGGCAGATATTAATTTCTTCAGCCTGAACATAAAGAGCAGATGTTGCAGTGACATTGCATTTTCTTTTTCAACTTCAGAAATGTGAACCTGCTTATTACAGTTAAGGGATAACCTTTGACTCGAATGAGACCTGAACAGAGTCTATTATAATCCTGTGAACTATCTTTTCCTCTCTGGTGGACATGAGGGTTTGGGTTGGGGTGCCACACTGCGCTGCGTCTCGTGCGTATATGTGTGTGTGTGCGTGTATGTACGTGTGAGTGTGTGTGCTGAGCGGTTTACAGTCTCTGTCTCTTCCAGTACAGACGTTTTATTGATGGTTCTCTGGCTGAGCGGAGTGTGAGAGACTCTGTGTGTTCCTATCAGCGCTCTGATCTGACTCCATTAATCACAGATAAGAACCCAGCTGATCTGAGAGCAGATCTAAAGCACGGCTGAGCTGATCTGAGAGCAGATCTAAAGCACCGGCTGGAGTTCCCCTTTAATAATAACTCATTACGGGCGTTAATGAGAGGAAATAAAGATCAAACTCAGTCCGTCGCTTCAGCCTGACTCACTTTATCATGCTCTCATTATGTTATCTACACATTCAGATTTATTACCTCTGATAAAGTTTTACTCACTTTACTACAGAGAGAGAGAGAGAGAGGGAGGGAGGACAGGGGGATGGGGGGGGCAAAATGAATTAGTGCTCTGAATAGATCTATTCTGCTTGTTTCCCCTGCAGCACAATGTGCAGTCAGTCAGACAGACAGTCAGAGAGCTTCCTGCTGCTGTCAGTCGCTGCTCCATGTGCTGAACCAAGCAGCAGGTTCAACTGGTTTCATTTATTTGGGCTTTGTGAAAAAAAAGAATCCTGAATCTGAAGTTTTCATGAACTGAACGGAAAGTTTTTAACAGCAGGAAAAACTTTATTATACTGTTGAATATGTTTAAAGGACAAAGTGTACATCTGCAGCTGTATGTGGCTTAAATATGCAGAAGTGAGACCGAATGCTCTTGAAAATGTCAAATGGTGTAACCACAAAAGAATAATAAATGTTTCCTGATCTCCATGATTCTCCAGATTAAATGTAATATTTAGAACAATAGTATTCCATTAGCTTTATTTTTAGGGCTGTCAAACGATTAATTGTTTAAATCGCGATTAATCGCAGAGTTTCCATAGTTAATCCTGTTATTTTCCATTTGAAGGCAGTTTTAAGCCCATAATGTAAAGCATTTCTTACCAGAGTGTCTTAACTGGGAATCAATCACGGCTCTGCTGCGACTCCCACACTCCAAAATGGTCCTTTGGTGGAGCTGAGGCTGGCTTGGCTGCACCTGGGTGTTTAGCGTGGAGGTGCTAACTCAAACTCCACGTACTCCGGTGGTAGTTAAACTCCGTTTGACACAGGTTGCATTTTACTTTTGACTTGTCAACTGAAGCGTCTGGAAGTGTTTTAAAGTTAAACAAGCCGTTCAAAAGTCCAGTAGCTCTCTTACTTCCCATCAGCGCGGTAGGTTTACTGCAGGAGGCCACTTCAAAGCATCGCGCTACAGCTAGAGGAGCCGTCTACGGGGGAGGAGAAGGGACAAAAAGGCTTGACACATTAAAATGAGATTTAAAAAGATCAACGCGTTATGGATTGCATTAATCTAATCGTGATTAACGTGTTAACGCTGACAGCCCTAGTATTATTAATTTAGCTTCACAGGCGACTTGCACATTTCCAGCTATGTGCACTTGTTTCGCCTGAGTAAGGTTCATTTGTTGTTTCATCATAGGTCTGCAGCAAGCCTCCAACCCAAAGAGGAGCGAAGGCTGCGTTGAGCAGGTGGAGATCCTGCTAGCTGCTGATCTGCTACAAGTCCAAACCAGTCTAACCTCTGAGATCTCATCAGCATGGGTCGGAGCGCTGCGTAACAACATAACAGCCTCAGGTGCTTCATTTAATTACAGACTAGTAGCTACAGGTATGAGTTGTAATATTCCTTCTTTATTCATGCAGTTCTGGAAATAACTTGAGTTGATTTATTAGTTTTATTTCAGATTTAACTCCACTGATGTTTAAGAGCATGAATAAAATAAGAGACTCGACTATCCAGCGTCACCGGTGAGTCGACTGTTTTATTTAAAGTAAGAATAAATATGAGTTATGAGTTTGACATACCACAGAAAAGTGTGTTGTTAACCACCCTGCCATTAGGCTTCAACGTCGACAAAAAACTCGATGACAGAATTAGTTGCTGATTAATGTAACAGTTGATAATGAGTCCGCGGTGACGTCATCGTGCAGAACCGAGGTATCAGTGTTTCTCCTGAAGAGTGCAGCAGAGGTAAATAAAGCAGTTACAAGAAGTTGCTTTGGGTTTTTTTATCTTTCTTTTTTATTAATACGATTTGATTCTACGGTTAATATTTGTATTAGATATTTCTATGAAAGTGACAGTACAATATTTTCCTTTCAAATATGTATAAAACCACATATCTGACTCTACAACCATGACTCTACAACCGATCCCTGACTCTACAACCATGACTCTACAACCGATCCATGACTCTACAACCGATCCCTGACTCTACAACCGTTCCCTGACTCTACAACCGTTCCCTGACTCTACAACCGATCCCTGACTCTACAACCATAACTCTACAACCACGACTCTACAACCATGACTCTACAACCGATCCCTGACTCTACAACCATGACTCTACAACCACGACTCTACAACCATGACTCTACAACCGATCCCTGACTCTACAACCATGACTCTACAACCGATCCATGACTCTACAACCATGACTCTACAACCGATCCATGACTCTACAACCATGACTCTACAACCAATCCACGACTCTGCAACCGATCCACGACTCTACAACCGATCCATGACTCTACAACCATGACTCTACAACCATGACTCTACAACCGATCCACGACTCTGCAACCAATCCACGACTCTACAACCGATCCATGACTCTACAACCATGACTCTACAACCGATCCCTGACTCTACAACCATGACTCTACAACCGATCCATGACTCTACAACCACGACTCTACAACCGATCCATGACTCTACAACCATGACTCTGCAACCACGACTCTACAACCACGACTCTACAACCATGACTCTACAATCAATCCACGACTCTACAACCATGACTCTACAACCATGACTCTACAACCATGACTCTACAACCATAACTCTACAACCATGACTCTACAACCATGACTCTACAACCGATCCATGACTCTACAACCATGACTCTACAACCATGACTCTACAACTGATCCATGACTCTACAACCATGACTCTACAACCACGACTCTACAACCATAACTCTACAACCATGACTCTACAACCGATCCCTGACTCTACAACCGATCCATGACTCTACAACCATGACTCTACAACCATGACTCTACAACCAATCCACGACTCTACAACCGATCCATGACTCTACAACCATGACTCTACAACCGATCCATGACTCTACAACCATGACTCTACAACCATGACTCTACAACCATGACTCTACAACCAATCCATGACTCTACAACCATGACTCTACAACCAATCCATGACTCTACAACCATGACTCTACAACCATGACTCTACAACCACGACTCTACAACCATGACACTACAACCATGACTCTACAACCAATCCATGACTCTACAACCATGACTCTACAACCATGACTCGACAACCACGACTCTACAACCACGACTCTACAACCATGACTCTACAACCATGACTCTACAACCATGACTCTACAACCAATCCACGACTCTACAACCGATCCACGACTCTACAACCGATCCATGACTCTACAACCACGACTCTACAACCATGACTCTACAACCATGACTCTACAACCGATCCATGACTCTACAACCATGACTCTACAACCATGACTCTACAACCATGACTCTACAACCGATCCCTGACTCTACAACCATGACTCTACAACCAATCCATGACTCTACAACCGATCCCTGACTCTACAACCATGACTCTACAACCATGACTCTACAACCGATCCATGACTCTACAACCATGACTCTACAACCAATCCATGACTCTATAACCATGACTCTACAACCAATCCATGACTCTACAACCGATCCATGACTCTACAACCGATCCCTGACTCTACAACCAATCCATGACTCTACAACAATGACTCTACAACCATGACTCTACAACCAATCCATGACTCTACAACCATGACTCTACAACCAATCCATGACTCTACAACAATGACTCTACAACCGATCCATGACTCTACAACCGATCCATGACTCTACAACCGATCCATGACTCTACAACCGATCCATGACTCTACAAGATCATAATCACAACAACTCAAGACAAGAAAATAAAAGACCGTGACCATTGTTCTCAAACGTCAAAGAAACAATTCGTCATGTGGTCGATAAACATCTTAAAGCTAGGAGGAGATTAAGAATACAACACAAGCAGAATAAATAATGATCTTCACTCAGAGACGAACTCACTCTGCAGCGTTAAACTACTGGAACCAACAGAAGTGAATGATCAATGAATGCTTGTTAGCTGCAGCCTTAGTTGGATTGGACACATTGCAGTACTTTTCATCTCTGACAGATTTATTCCTCACACACTGACAGTAATAACACACAGTGTGTCCACATGATGCATACCGTCTCTATACCACACCTCACCCCAACCCTAAAGATAGTCTCTATACCACACCTCACCCCAACCCTAAAGATAGTCTCTATACCACACCTCACCCCAACCCTAAAGATAGTCTCTATACCACACCTCACCCCAACCCTAAAGATAGTCTCTATACCACACCTCACCCCAACCCTAAAGATAGTCTCTATACCACACCTCACCCCAACCCTAAAGATAGTCTCTATACCACACCTCACCCCAACCCTAAAGAAAGTCTCTATACCACACCTCACCCCAACCCTAAAGATAGTCTCCATACCACACCTCACCCCAACCCTAAAGAAAGTCTCTATACCACACCCCAACCCTAAAGATAGTCTCTATACCACACCTCACCCCAACCCTAAAGACAGTCTCTATACCACACCTCACCCCAACCCTAAAGATAGTCTCTATACCACACCCCAACCCTAAAGATAGTCTCGATACTTCACCCCAATCCTAAAGATAGTCTCTATACCACACCCAAACCCTAAAGAAAGTCTCTATACCACACCTCACCCCGACCCTAAAGATAGTCTCTATGCCACACCCCAACCCTAAATAAAGTCTCTATACCACACCTCACCCCAACCCTAAAGATAGTCTCTATACCACACCTCACCCCAACCCTAAAGATAGTCTCTATACCACACCTCACCCCAACCCTAAAGATAGTCTCTATACCACACCTCACCCCAACCCTAAAGATAGTCTCTATACCACACCTCACCCCAACCCTAAAGAAAGTCTCTATACCACACCTCACCCCAACCCTAAAGATAGTCTCCATACCACACCTCACCCCAACCCTAAAGAAAGTCTCTATACCACACCCCAACCCTAAAGATAGTCTCTATACCACACCTCACCCCAACCCTAAAGACAGTCTCTATACCACACCTCACCCCAACCCTAAAGATAGTCTCTATACCACACCTCACCCCAACCCTAAAGAAAGTCTCTATACCACACCTCACCCCAACCCTAAAGAAAGTCTCTACACCTCACCCCAACCTTACCACACCTCACCCCAACCCTAAAGAAAGCCTCTATACCACACCTCACCCCAACCCTAAAGATAGTCTCTATACCACACCTCACCCCAACCCTAAAGAAAGTCTCTATACCACACCTCACCCCAACCCTAAAGAAAGTCTCTATACCACACCTCACCCCAACCCTAAAGATAGTCTCTATACCACACCTCACCCCAACCCTAAAGAAAGTCTCTATACCACACCTCACCCCAACCCTAAAGATAGTCTCTATACCACACCTCACCCCAACCCTAAAGAAAGTCTCTATACCACACCTCACCCCAACCCTAAAGATAGCCTCTATACCACACCCCAACCCTAAAGATAGCCTCTATACCACACCTCACCCCAACCCTAAAGAAAGCGCTCTCTATTTATATCCGGTCACTCAACACTCGCTGACTGTAGAGCTGCTCATGTTAAAGAAAATATACATTCATGTGAATAACAAGAGAGAAGTCAGTCCTGCTTTCACACTCAGAAGGCTGATCTGGAGTCAGTGATCCAGCACATTAACGTGGTTAATAAAGCTTAATGTGGTTCAAAGATCTCAGAGCAGCGTTTAAAACTGAAATAATCAAATCCATGTCGAATCAATTCAATAAGAGACGATACGCAGCTCTAAAGATGGAGCTGCTGAGAGAGGACAACGTGAACGACACATGGAAACACCTTAGCAACCACCTAGCAACCACCTTAGCAACCACCTAGCAGTAAAGTACTAGTACCTCTAACTGTACTACAGTAAAGTACAAATACCTCAAACTGTACTACAGTAAAGTACTAGTACCTCAAACTGTACTACAGTAAAGTACAAGTACCTCTAACTGTACTAAAGTAAAGTACTAGTACCTCAAACTGTACTACAGTAAAGTACAAGTACCTCTAACTGTACTACAGTAAAGTACAAATACCTCAAACTGTACTACAGTAAAGTACTAGTACCTCTAACTGTACTACAGTAAAGTACTAGTACCTCTAACTGTACTACAGTAGAGTACTAATACCTCTAACTGTACTATAGTATAGTACTAGTACCTCTAACTGTACTACAGTAAAGTACTAGTACCTCTAACTGTACTACAGTGAAGTACTAGTACCTCTAACTGTACTACAGTAAAGTACAAATACCTCAAACTGTACTACAGTAAAGTACTAGTACCTCAAACTGTACTACAGTAAAGTACTAGTACCTCTAACTGTACTACAGTAAAGTACTAGTACCTCTAACTGTACTACAGTAGAGTACTAATACCTCTAACTGTACTATAGTATAGTACTAGTACCTCTAACTGTACTACAGTAAAGTACTAGTACCTCTAACTGTACTACAGTGAAGTACTAGTACCTCTAACTGTACTACAGTAAAGTACTAGTACCTCTAACTGTACTTCAGTAAAGTACTAGTACCTCTAACTGTACTACAGTAAAGTACTAGTACCTCTAACTGTACTACAGTAAAGCTCGTCGTGTTTTATGGTATTTTAAATATTAATCTGAACAAGAGAGAGAAAAAAAGGCGGGAAACAGAAACTGCAGATAATTAAACTTCTCATGGAAATAAAGTGACGGGGAATTCCTCCCGAGCTGCTGAGGGAATAAAAACTACTTAAAATAAACCAATAAAACGGCATGTATGTCCGGATGGTCATGTGACTGTGGGGGGGGGGGCATCGGGGGGTTTAGAGTACTCTGATTATATTTGTTTTGAGGTTATTAAATGTAGTTCTGCTTTAAGTTATTTTATTATTCTTGTTTTCATCTCATTAATGTTCCAAAGAGTCGGATCAGTAATAAATATCACACAGAGAGAGAAGCTGCTGCTCTGACTTACTGATCGATTCTTTCAGTTTCAGAATCTGAACTTATTAAACATCAGCTGATAGAAATCTGAGCAGCTGGACGAATATAAATCACCTCCCTCATGTGTTTGAGGGACAATTATGAAATTCAGAATATAAAACAAACTAATGGAGGTATTAAGATAGATAGATGGAAGGAAGGGAGGAAGAAGGAAGGCAGGGAGGCAAGGAAAGAAGGAAGGGAGGCAAGGAAAGAAGGAAGGGAGGAAGGAAGGATGGAGGGAAGGAAAGAAGCAGGGAGGGAGGAAGGAAGGGAGGAAGAAGGAAGGAAAGGAGAGAGGGAGGGAGGGAGGAAAGAAGGAAGGAAAGGAAGGAAGATAGGAGGGAGGGAGGAATGAAGGACAGAAGGAAGGAAGAAAGGGAGGAAAGAGAGAGGAAGGAAAGAAATAGAGAAGGAGGAAGGAAAGGAGGGAGGTCAATTTGACCCTTCTTCTTCTTCTTCTTCTTCTGTGTCTCTGCAGGTCAGACACTGAGGAGCCTCCACACAAAGCGCTGTGACCTTTGACCTGTATGTGTCGGGGCCGCGGCCTCATTAGCTCGCTGCGTGTCTCTGTGTGTGTTTGTGTTCCTCACATCAGAGACGGACGTCCTCTGTTCTCCTCCTCGCTCCTCCTCTCTCCTCCTCACATCAGAGACGGACGTCCTCCTCTCTCCTCCTCATATTTCTTCCTCACGTTCTCCTCTCTCCTCCTCACGTCCTCCTCTCTCCTCCTCATGTCCTCCTCTTTCCTCCTCACATCAGAGACGGACGTCCTCCTCTTTCCTCCTCTCTCCTCCTCACGTCCTCCTCATGTCCTCCTCTCTCCTCCTCACGTCCTCTTCTCTCCTCCTTCCTCCTCACATCAGAGACGGACGTCCTCCTCTTTCCTCCTCACGTCCTCCTCTCCTCCTCTCTCCTCCTCACGCCCTCCTCTTTCTTTCTCACGTCCTCCTCTCTCCTCCTCACGTCCTCCTCTTTCCTCCTCTTTCCTCCTCACCTTTACTCCTCACGTCCTCCTCATGTCCTCCTCTTTCCTCCTCACGTCCTCCTCTTTCCTCCTCTCTCCTCCTCTTTCCTCCTCATGTCCTCCTCTTTCCTCCTCACATCAGAGACGGACGTCCTCCTCTTTCCTCCTCTCTCCTCCTCACGTCCTCCTCATGTCCTCCTCTCTCCTCCTCACGTCCTCTTCTCTCCTCCTTCCTCCTCACATCAGAGACGGACGTCCTTCTCTCTCCTCCTCACGTCCTCCTCATGTCCTCCTCTTTCCTCCTCACCTTTACTCCTCACGTCCTCCTCGTTCCTCCTCACGTCCTCCTCTCTTCCTCCTCTTTCCTCCTCACGTCCTCCTCTCTCCTCCTCGCTCCTCCTCTCCTCCTCACATTCTCCTCTTTCCTCCTCACGTCCTCATATTTCCTCCTCACGTCCTCCTCTCTCCTCCTCATGTCCTCCTCTCTCCCTCCTCACGTCCTCCTCTTTCTTCCTCTCGTCCTCCTCTCTCCTCCTCTTGTCCTCCTCTCTCGTCCTCACGTCCTCCTCTCTCCTCCTCTTTCCTCTTCACGTCCTCCTCTCTCCTCCTCACGTCCTCCTCTCTCCTCCTCTTTCTTCCTCACGTCCTCCTCACGTCCTCCTCTCGTCCTCCTCTCGTCCTCCTCTTTCCTCCTCACGTGCTCCTCTCTCCTCCTCACGTCCTCTTCTCTCCTCCTCACATCAGAGACGGACGTCCTCCTCTTTCCTCCTCTCTCCTCCTCACGTCCTCCTCATGCCCTCCTCTCTCCTCCTCACGTCCTCTTCTCTCCTCCTTCCTCCTCACATCAGAGACGGACGTCCTCCTCTTTCCTCCTCACGTCCTCCTCTCTCCTCTTCTTCTTTCCTCCTCACGTCCTCCTCTTTCCTCCTCACGTCCTCCTCTCTTCCTCACGTCCTCCTCTTTCCTCCTCACGTCCTCCTCACGTCCTCCTCTCGTCCTCCTCTCGTCCTCCTCTCTCCTCCTTACGTCCTCCTCTCTCCTCCTCACGTCCTCCTCACGTCCTCCTCTTTCCTCCTCTCTCCTCCTTACGTCCTCCTCTCTCCTCCTCACGTCCTACTCACGTCCTCCTCTCTCCTCCTTACGTCCTCCTCTCGTCCTCCTCTCTCCTCCTCACGTCCTCCTCTCTCCTCCTTACGTCCTCCTCTCGTCCTCCTCTCTCCTCCTCACGTCCTCCTTTTTGTTCCTCTTTCCTCCTCACGTCCTCCTTTTTGTTCCTCTTTCCTCCTCACGTCCTCCTCTTTCCTCCTCACGTCTTTGTCACAAGTGTTTAATAACCATATTTGAGGGATAATTATAAAATAGAGAGTTCAGAATATAAAACAAACTAAACACTTCAGACACAGATACGTCACAGAGGTAGCATGGTCCCTAATATCAGTATCAGTCAGGCTTTAATATATCTGCCCATTCATTTCCTGTCAGCTCATTGATGCGTTGTTTTTAAACTAACTAGAGAATGAGGAACACTCAGAGCCTCCATCTCTTCTTCTTCTTCTTCTTCTTCTTCTTCCTCTTCTTCTTCTTCTTCTGTGTCTCTGCAGGTCAGACACTGAGGAGCCTCCACACAAAGCGCCGTGACCTTTGACCTGTATGTGTCGGGGCCGCGGCCTCGTTAGCTCGCTGCGTGTCTCTGTGTGTGTTTGTGTTCCTCACATCAGAGACGGACGTGATTCGCCGCCGCCGCTGTGATGTCACTACGGCTGCTGGCTGTCGGCGGCGCGTTGTGGCGGTGGCCTGGTTATTTTAGGAGGGGAGGAGGGAGGAGGAGGGGGGGGGGGGGGCGTGTCAGCTGTGTGCATGCAGATGTGTGCATGCATGCGAGAGAGCAGCAGCAGCAGCGTCCTCCCATCAGCTCGCCGACGGGTTTCTCTCCCTCACGTGTCAGCGCATGTGGAGACGTGTGTGTGTGTGTGTGTGTGTGTGTGTGTGTGTGTGTGTGTGTGTGTGTGTGTGTGTGTGTGTGTGTGTGTGTGAGTGTGTGTGTGTGTGTGTGTGTGCCCTCAGCAGAAACACACCCAAACAAACAGCCGGTCTGAATGTGTCCGCTGGTTTCTGACGGCTCCAGTTGTTGGATTAGTTTCATCCGGATCAGATTTCCTTTCGTCTTCTAAAACAGAAAAAACCTTCACACACGTCTGACGACCGCCACGGAGCCTCCAACCCATCAATCAACCAACCAATCAATTAATCAATCAATCAATTAATCAACCAATCAATCAACCAACCAACCAACCAATCAATCAATCAATCAATAAATAAATAAATCAACCAATCAATCATCAACGATCTGATCAGTGGAGACATCCCTATCAGTAAAATCAGTTTTCCAGATGTGAGGATGTGTTGCTCGTGTCAGTAACTCAGCGTCTGATCAATCAGCTGATTCATTCATTAGTTTATTAAACCTCTTTAAATCATTTCTTTAATCCAAACTTCCCCCTAAAAAATAAAAACCTGCAGAATAAACTCAGCAAATATTATTTTTGGGGATTTTTTGCCTAAAAAAATGAAATAAATTATTGATCGATTATTAAAACTGTTGCTGATTAATTTCCTTTTTTAGTTTGTAATTAATGAATCGAAGCTTCTTTTTATAATTAAACTAAATATCTGAACTAATAGATTATAATTATATTGTTCAGTCGTTGCAGTTTCATGATTTATTAAACATTTATTATAAAGTTATTTTCATTGATTAAATACGCTGATTATTAATTTAAGTTGAACATGCAGGAATATTCAGATTACAGTGATTGATATTTTAATTATTGATTAATGTTAAAAAATAAAAAGGTGAAAAACATCATTTATAACTTAAATAACTTTATAACAGAAAAGCTTCAAAATCTGAAACTATTGAATTAAATTTAAATATCTGCCAAATAATTCAGTAACAATAAAAAAAACATTTAAATGAATTTTGGGGAAACGAATAATTTATATAAACTTTGATTATCTGCATCACACATTTTATAATATAGTGAAATATTCAGATGAATGATGTGAAGCAGAGTTTATAGTTTATGATGAATACTTTAATTTATTAACTCTTTAACAGGTAAAACACATTTCACTCATATGTTTAATATATTTTATATTTTATGAGTTTAACACGTCGCTGCTGTTAAAGTATAAAAATCATAATGTAAAAACTACTGAATGTTTAAATGTAATAAAGAGAAGCTCATTAATATCACACATATTACTTTATTATTATATCAAAGAGTAAACTTCTACTAAACTAACACACTAACTATAAAGATAAGATTTTCCTTTTTATGAATCTCTCAGCAGGAAGTGGACGGTTATAGAAAATAAGAGCAGCAGAAAGAAAAGAATAAAGAACAATAAAGAGTAATAGTAGTATAACAGAGTAATATTGGTATTAAGCAGTAATAAAACAGATATTCTTACTGCACAGATGAAAGTGAAATATATAAATATGTATATTTATAGTCTGTACTCATGAAGAGATGAAACCAGCTTCCTGTTTAAAGCTGTAATAAATCAGTGTGACGCCGTTTTGATGCATTTGGAGGATTTTAAAGAACGATCGATGAAGAACTAACCGAACCCTCACCGAGCATCACTTCCTGTGCCCGCTCCACGTCTGCCCGGCGGCGGCCATGTTGGAGCCGCTGCGTGTCTTTACGGCCCATCCGGAGCCGAGGAGGCCATATTGTCGCTTCGGCTGCTCGGAGCTGACAAACATATACGAGCTGCTCGTAAAAACAGCAGCGAGCTGTAACTCAGCACATGTGGACAAAGAGAGGCGTGTTCACCATCCGACCGCTGCCTCTCTCTGCTCTCTGCTCACTAACCCTCACCCCCACCCCCACCCTCACCCTCACCCTCACCCCAACACTCTCAAACCTGCAGATTCAGGGTTCATTCAGGTTTCCCACTGATAGCTGATCCAATAAAGTGCTGAATGAATATCTCTAAGAACCAGAGCAAACATTAACCCTTTATTGGGCAAATCATTATATTTGGTAACTTCTGTAAATATCCCAAAATATCCTTCCTTCCTTCCTTCCTTTCCTTCCTTCCTTCCTTCCTCCTTTCCTTTCAATGAGTGTCCTATAAAGGGTTAAACTGATGCTGATCGACTGAATCTATTAACCGTGTTACAGATGAATAATCAGCTGACTCTCGCTGACTGTACGATATTTAATCACTACGACGGAAATGTGTCAGATTTGCAGCTTTATTCACGTTTTCTTTGATCAGTTTTAGATGATTTTTATTCAGATAAACTTTCTGTAAAAAGATAAAAAAACTATTTTAACATTTTAACACCAGCGTTAAACTTCATGTCGTCACAGAAGGAGCTCAGAGTCCCGTTCCTCTGTTTCTGATCAGTGCCGCTTTGTTCGGACATTAATATTAAACACCTGTCTGTCTGCATCCTGACCCCCAACCCCTCCCACACCCCCCAACCCCAAACCCCCAACCCCCCCCCCCCCCGACCCTTCAGGCCCGTCCTTTCCCTCTTTGGTCTGGAAACGTCTGACCTGGTGCCTGAAGCTTCACCTCGACCTAAAGTAGCGGCCCGATGTGGAGCAGCAAGCAGCCATTCCTGACATTTTTGACCCTCCGCCCCTCCCGCTCCTCCCTGCTGATCCTGCTCCCTCTGCTCCTCCCGCTCCTCCCTGCTTCTCCTGCTCGTCCCTGCTCCTCCTGTTCCTCCCTGCTCCTTCTGCTCCTCCTGCTCCTCCCTGCTCGTCCTGCTCCCTCCACTCCTCCTGCTCCTCCCGCCCCTCCCGTTCTTCCTTGCTCCTCCCGCTCCTCCCGTGGTATCTGAACCCAGGAGGACAAACTGAACACTTCTCTTGGTGATAAATCTGACTGGACTCCCGTGAAACTACTGACATATCATAATATTCAGCGCCAGCCCTACATCTACATCTTTGTCCCCCTTCTTCTCCCCCCTCCGCCCCCTCTGCACCCCCACCCCCCCACCCCACCCACCACCACACGCCTCCCAGGCCTCAACCCTTTTCTTTCTCTTCTTGCTCTGATTAAAACCCTCGCTGTGGTCCGTCTCGGTGTGTCTGTCCACCATCCTGTCAACCACGAGGTAGCTTTCCCCTCCCGGGTCTCCTGCAGTCTGTTGCTTCTTTGTCCTGGTGCCCCCCCCCCGCCCCCCGCCCCCCCAAACCAACCAACCCCCCACCACCTCTGTAACCCCTGCTGCCCCTCCATTCCTGCACATGTCAAGTTAAAGCTGTAAATCTTATTTTATGATCATGCTTGAGGAATGGAGGCCATGCTGCGGCTGCTTGTTGTTTCTCTGGAACTTGTCTCCGTGTCTCCGTGTCTTTGTGTCTTTGTGTCGTACCTGTGACTCTAACTCTAACCCTCCTTCCTAAAAACCTGTTCTGTCAAAAAGGCCTCAGCGTAAACACATCTGACATGACACCCACACCTGGTAATTATGTAAAAGAAAGAAATAGGCCTGACTGTTCACTGCTGAATGCTGCATGTAATCTCCATATTCTGCTCCAATTAAACCCCCCAATTAAAAGTTGTGCTGACCCACTTCAGCCCCCCTGCTGCCCACCGTGCTCCTCTCTCTCTCTCTCTGGAGCTCTCCTCTGGGTGCTTTCTGGTCCTGACAGTCAAACACATGAATCTTTGGGTCTTTTTATCACCTGCAGGCCTCACTTTCTCTGCTGCTGCTGCTGCGTTTACTCATAAACCCTTAAAACCCGAGCAGAGTTACGCAACCCAGCGTCAGCGTGCTGTTAGAGGCTGAGACAGAGGGAGGAGTGCTCCCGGGACAAACTGCTTGTTTGCGTGTCTATGCGTGAATGTGCGTGTGTGTGTGTGTGTGTGTTGTATAACGGGGTTGCCTTACCCACGACTCGTCCTCGCTGCTCCAGGCGGCGTGTGTCTGTAGGTACACCGGGTTGGGTGCCCTGCCCTCCGGGGGCGTGGAGCTGCTGCTGCTGCTGCTGCTCGGGCTTTGTCCTGCCGCTGTCCGCCCGCTCTGCAGCCTTCTTACCGGGCACCGTGGAGCCTCCACCGTCGGCTCGGCCCCGGTTCTCCCGTGTCTGCAGCTGCAGCCGGAGCCGGTGGATCTCCTGCTCCTTCACGGCCGTCTCCAGCAGCAGGGCGTTCAGGCTGGAGCCCACCGTCTTGCTTATTTCCTGGACGGCGAGCTGCACGACTTGTTCCAGCACGGACTCCAGCTGGCCCTGGAAAAACGAAATGTACACGGCCCCGTTCATGTTGTCTGCTGTCTCATGCTTCTGCTCCCGACCCGCAGCCCTGCCCCCCCCCACCCCCCAGCGGATCACTGCCTGTTAACGGGCCCGGGTCGCTGGCTGCTCCGGTCGGGCTCGGGCTCCTCGCGCTGCTTGCTCGCGCTCTGCCTCGGCTCACCTCGCGTGCTCAGCCCGTTCGGATGCTACCGTAAAGACCCGAGGAGAGGCGCGGTGACATTTTCCCCGCCCACATGCAGTCAGCACCACGCCATCTTGGCTCAGAGAGAATAACATGAGTGTGGAGCTAGCACCGTGTTATTACTCTGACATACCTTAAAGATGACCGATAATTACTACATCACTGCAGCTCTCCCAAACCCTCACACCAAACATCTGTCTCACTGGAACACTTGCTTTGTTTTACTCTTTCTGTCTTTTATATATTATTTATATTTTATTTATATATTGCGACAGAAACATTTTAATTTACAGTTTAACTTCACTGACTCCTGCTCGGTGCCTCAGACTGACTACACATCTATCTGACTTCTTTTGCTCTTTCTGTCTTTATATTATTTATATATTATAAATTATTATTATAATTATATGTACTCATTGATGGCTTTATAAATAAAAAGATTATTAGTCAGAAAAGGAAATTAAAATGCCACAAATCAAAAAGCAGTTCTGATTCGATGGCGTGTGGTTGCCATGGCGACGGCGTTTTAATTAAACATTAATTAACTTCCATCAATCTAAAATCTTCAGATCTGCAGTTTTATTGTTGATAATTGATTTAAATGTTATTAGAGAGAGACACACACACACACACACACACAGAGACACACACGCACACACACAGAGAGACACACACACACACAGAGAGACACACACACACACACACACAGAGAGAGACACACACACACACACAGAGAGAGAGAGAGACACACACACACACAGAGAGAGAGAGAGAGACACACACACACAGAGAGAGAGAGACACACACACACACACAGAGAGAGAGAGACACACACACACACAGAGACACACACACACACACAGACAGAGACACACACACACACACACACACAGAGAGAGAGACACACACACACACACACACACAGAGAGAGAGAGACACACACACAAACACACACACAGAGAGAGAGAGACACACACACACACACACACACACATACAGACACAGTTTAGGATTTAGATTTACAGCCAGTCTCTGTTTCTTAAAAGTTTTTAATGAACCATAAAGACAAACTAGAGTAATGTGTGTGTGTGTGTGTGTGTGTGTTGTGTGTGTGTGTGTGTGTGTGTGTGTGTGTGTGTGTGTGTGTGTGTGTTTGTGTGTGTGTGTGTGTGTGTGTCTGATCAGGAAACTCAAGAACTACATCTCCCATGATGCATCAGTGCCTGGCTCAGGTCCATGGAGTAACTTTAAGACTTTTTTAATACCACACAATGTAATATAATAATAATATAATATATATTAATTTATATATTTAAATGTATTTAAATTATATATATAGTATATATTATATATTATATATAATATATAATATATAATATCACATCATAAGCTATAAACATGCAGTTAGCAGGAAGGCTTCATAAAGCAGACTATATGGCAGAGCTGTGGTGTTGGATAGTTTCAGAGTGCAGGAAGGAAGGAAGGAGGGAAGGAAGGAAGGAAGGAAGGAAAGGAAGGAAGGAAAGGAGGGAGGAAGAAAGGGAACAAGGCATGGCAGAGCTGTGGTGTTGGATAGTTTCAGACAGGTGTTCCTAATAAAGCGCTCGCTGAGTCGCTGAGTGTACATTTGGATTTAATCACCTTCAACACAGACTTTAGCTGATGTGAAGCATTCAGAGCTTCCAGTAAAGATCTTGTTGTAATTACGACACGAGACTCGACTGGAAGGCTGTTTACAATTTAGCAAAACTGTAACTATGATATGACATCACCGCTAAGTAGATGTGTTATATTACTGGATGCTAACGCTAGCTCATGATCATGTTATAGTCTACTGAGCAGCTTGGTCTCTGTGAGAGCGACACGATGACATCGCTGAGACTGACCCAAACCAGCCGAGTAGCAGCCAGACAGCTTTATCTTTATCTTTAGATATATTATAACAGGCTGCAGTCTGTAAACCCTTCATTACAGACCTGAGAGCTCAGTGGAGTAGAAACCACAGATGTGATGAGTCATCCTTCACTTTAACAGCCAGAGGTGGGCGAGGCCATGTGAACGCTTCGGGTCTGAATGAGCCCTATAGTGAGGAGGGCTGGGGGGGGGGGGGGGCGGGACTTCAGGGCAGTTCCCTCCACCGAAGAACAATCTCCCAGAATTTTTACGAGGCTAAACCAGGCGGGGAGTTCTGGTCCTCTGAAATGAGGCCAACCAGGAAGTAACTTAGAGCTGCATTCTATCAAAAGGCCACCAGGGGGCGACCGTCTCTATACAAGTCAATGGAGAAGTAACTTAGAGCTGCATTCTATCAAAAGGCCACCAGGGGGCGACCGTCTCTATACAAGTCAATGGAGAATTCACCAACTTCTCACTTGAAGTGAGGAGGACCCCTTGGCGGGCCGGTTCTGGCCCACGGGCCGCATGTTTTCCCCCCCTGCTTTAGGAGTAGAGTGTGCATGGTGTATCAGCGTGGTGGTATTTGCCTGCAGGTGATAACGCAGCAGGATCACGGCCGGATCAACCAGTTAGGAAGCAGGATCTGCCGTTAGGCCCCAACTGACATCCTCAGAAACACTCACTGCTGTTCTTCATGTGTTTACTTTGTGCTTTATTAAGAATGTTCCTCATGTTCCTCATGAACACTAAACATTTACACTAAAAGCTCTTAAGGCTAGATACTGAGTTCTTCTTTGAGACCCGCGTTAGTTAATGTTGTTCTATGAACCAGCTGAGGATCAACCTGAGATCAACCCGGGATCAACCCGGGATCAACCTGAGATCAACCTGAGATCAACCTGAGATCAACCTGGGATCAACCTGAGATCAACCTGAGATCAACCTGGGATCAACCTGAGATCAACCTGGGATCTCTGTGAGCTCAGAGGCAAATTTCACCCTGTTTTAACCCTCCTGTTGTGTTTGAGTCAAGGAAGGAAGGAAGGAGGGAGGGAGGAAAGAAGGAAAGAAGAAAGGGAGGAAAGAGAGAAGAAGGAAAGAAAGAGAGAAGGAGAGAGGAACGACAGAAGGAAGGAAAGAAGGAAGGAAGGAGGGAAGGAAGGAAGGAACAGTCAAAACAGACGGGTCAATTTGACCCGGGAGGACGATATGAGGGTTAACCCTTATAAGACCAGGACACACCTTCTCATTCTGGTTCTTTACTTTAGAAATATCACAGTAAATGTTATTATCACCAACATGTCCTGAAATCCTGCTACTGCTAAAATATATATAAATATACCCCACACACACACACACATATATATATATATATATATATATATATGTGTGTACTTTAACCTGATGCTTCATTAATGTGTTTCATTGTGTGTAGAAACCAGGCGGGGAGCTCTGGTCCTCTGAAATGAAGCCAACCAGGAAGTAACTTAGAGCTGCATTCTATCAAAAGGCCACCAGGGGGCGACCGTCTCTATACAAGTCAATGGAGAATTCACCAACTTCTCACTTGATTTCTAACCTCAGTAAACGTTTTCAAAATGTGTTTATGGTCTCAATCGCTAGTTTAAAGCCTTCTTCAATGCAGTATGATGTTCATTTGGGACATTTTGGCCTCCCTGATTTTATATGTGACGATAAAGCAGGGTATGCATTAGGGCGTGGCTACGTCCTGATTGACAGGTTGGTTGACCAATGTCCTCCAGATCCAGCCCTCGTAACCATAGCAACCTCCCCGCTCCACCCATGACTCCGCCTCATGCCCATATAAGTAGAATCCGTGTTTTTATTTTTCCCAGCATGCACCTGAAATGTTCAAGATGGCGCTGCCTAGATTAGAAACTATTGGCTTCCGAGCAGCAGTCCACAAACCAATGGGTGACGTCACGGATGTTACGTCTGTTTCTTTTATACAGTCTGTGGTGGAGGTGGAGGTGTAGACTGGTGTTGGAGGAGCAGCTACAGACCCAACGCTGCCATTAACCCCTCTGTATTAAACTCCTAACGTTGCCATATTTGGATGTTTTTATGTGTGTGTGTAATAGTATTTGTGTATTTATTTGCTCGCTGGCCTCACGAGGGAAACATAAAGTAGACGCTAGTTAAATGTGAGCTGCGGTTGTTCTGCCGGCAGTAATGAGACGATGTCATGGAAAGGTTTCTGTGTTGATACTGTCAGCATGTTTCTACACACACACACACACACACTACACACACTACACACTCACTACACACTACACACACACTACACACACACACACACACACACACACTACACACACACTACACACACACTACACACACACACACACTACACACTGATTTACTTAGTTTTGGGGAGTATTATCAGCTTATATATCAAAGTCAAACTGTACTACAGTACAGTACTAGTACCTCTAATAGTACTACAGTATAGTACTAGTACCTCTAACAGTACTACAGTATAGTACTAGTACCTCTAACTGTACTACAGTATAGTACTAGTACCTCTAACAGTACTACAGTATAGTACTAGTACCTCTAACTGTACTACAGTAAAGTACTAGTACCTCTAACAGTACTACAGTAAAGTACTAGTACCTCTAACTGTACTACAGTATAGTACTAGTACCTCTAACTGTACTACAGTAAAGTACTAGTACCTCTAACTGTACTACAGTATAGTACTAGTACCTCCTGGTGATTGTTTGTGTTTAGGAGTTAAATCCTGACTCATCGTGCCTTTAATTCAACATTACGTCACTGAAAACATCACGGCGTGTCAGCAGCGGGGGGGGTGAGGGGGGGGGGGGGGGGGGCTCTGCTTTGTGTCCGCAGAGCAGCGGCCCTCCCCGGCTCTCTCATTGAGCGCATGCCGCAGCAGAGGGACACTCCCCCTAAAAAATCCTGCGCGTTTGCTCTG
>NC_070595.1:30426801-30491801 GCF_027409825.1 Scomber japonicus
ACACACACACACACACACACACACACACACACACACACAGTCCATCTCCTCCACTAGTCTGAGTGCTATTTCAGACTGTAATGTAATAACCACAGATCCTAAAAGCAGCAGGAACGTCAGTCAGTGTTTGCCGCCGTCGGCTCCGGTCACGTGACCCGTCATGTGACCCAGGTGACTCTCCAGGTGTTCAGCCCTAAACCGTCTCCGTGTCTGTCTGTTCTGTCCACAGCTGGAAGAACCACCACCAACGAGGAGCTGGAGGACATGTTGGAGAGTGGCAAGCTGGCCATCTTCACCGATGATGTAAGCACCGCACCTGAGCCTCGGCTCGCTTTAACTTGAGCCATTCTGCATCCCGTTGTTGAGTAGAATGCCTAATGGCCATGAGGTGCGCTGAAACATCAAGTGAATACAGTCAGTGTCACATGACCAAAGGGGGGATGATGGGAGGAGGAGAGAGACGCTAGCCGCGCCGCCGCAGGGCTCTTATTTTGAAGGAGTTACCTCACATGTGATGCGGTCCTTCAAATTAAAGGCTCGTACCTTTGCGGGCGCCGCTTGCCGCTGGCCGCAGCTGAGGTCACATGTCTTGAGTGTCATGTGACCTGATGCGGTGGTCAGCGCTGTGACTCAACACCCGGCTGGAAGTCTAAAGGTTATTCATGAGCTCCTCTGGTTGTAACCACGCCCACCTGTGATGTCACCGTGTGATGTCACAGTGTGATGTCACCGTGTGATGTCACAGTGTGATGTCACCGTGTGATGTCACAGTGTGCCGACCATTAGACTTCAACCAGTGGAGGTCAGATTAACTCGGTTAACGGCGGGTGTTAATTCACTGTGTGAGCAGGTAAGTCAGTCCGTTAGATCCCAACACTCAAAACCCGACGTTAAAGAGTAGAAATAATAATAATATAAATAATATAAAATATAAATAATATAAAATATAAAAATATAAAATATATTTCAGCCATAAACACCTGAACCTGAGTCTTAATTGATTTATTTTTTACAAACCTTTACTCTTAAAATATTCTGACTTTTACCACAAAATACGACGACGTAATTTTATATTCTTTATTAAAAATAAACAACTTTGATTTTAAATAGATTTTATAGAGATTAAGATTTAGAATAGATTTTAAATATTACTTTTTTTGGTCTCAAAATTACAATAACATACAATACAATTAAAATATTATATATTATTATAAAATTAAAATAATTAATATAACAATTACATACAATTAATTACATTATTATAATATGAAATGAAGTGATTTTTACAAAATATAAATATATAACACACTGTAATGTTATATACATTTAAAGTATTTAATCATTTGATTCTTTTGAACTGTGTTTTACAAAAGTTTCATTAATTCATCTGTTTATCCAGCAGCAACAGTTCTTTAATAATTTAATAATTTAATAAATGTTCACAGACTGATTATTAAAGATAAATTATATAGAATAATATAGACCATCAGATCTTATTTCTTATTGCAGAAATGTTATTTTCTAAAATACGGACTTCAGTATTATCAGCAACAACTAATTATCATTATTATCATTATTAATATTATTCACTATTAATTCAGTCAGTGAGATTTTTATATTTAACAGTTTATTCTGAGATCCAGTTTATTCCTGGTGGGATTGTTTTATTTAATCAGCAGGAAGTGTTGAGTTTAACCCTTTATAGGACACTCATTGAAAGGAAGGAAGGAAGGAAGGATGGAGGAAGGAAAGGAAGGAAGGACAGAGGAAAGAAGGAAGGAGGGAAGGTAGGGGGGAGGAAAGAAACAGAAGGAGGGAGGGAGGAAGGAAGAAGAAAGGGGGGTGGAGGAAGGAAAGAAGGAAGGGAGGAGAGAAGGAGGGAGGGAGGAAGAACAGATGGAAGGAAGGAAGGACGGAGGAAGGAAAGAAGGAAGGGAGGAGAGAAGGAGGGAGGGAGGAAGAACAGATGGAAGGAAGGAAGGACGGAGGAAATAAGGAACGAGGGAGGGAGAAAGGAAAAGAGGAAGGGAAGAAAGAAGGCAGGGAGGAAGGAAAGGAAGGGAAGGAAAGAAGGAAGGAAGGAAGGAAGGAAGGAAGGAAGGATATTTTGGGATATTTACAGAAGTTACCAAATATAATTATTTGCCCAATAAAGGGTTAATTAACTTTGTCAGCTTTTATAAGAGAACTAACTTAACTAAACTTTATTCTTGTCCTCCTAACTTTTACTAAAATAAATAAAAATAAAATCTATATTCTGTGTAGAGTCCTGAAAGTGTCCAACGTTACCTTAAAGATGATTTAAAAAAGTTTATTTAAATCAAAAACTCAAATTAAGTTTAGTTTTGTTTTCGTGACTTTTTCTTATTTTCCGTTCGCTGCTGTTTGGTTGATATTAATTTAGCTTTTCTTCCCCCCCCTCTTTTTACCTGCTTTCAGTTTTTCCCTTTTCTTTTCTTTCCAAAGCTGTCAGTATGAATCAATGTTTGCGTTACTCCCGTCCTCGCCCGCAGATCAAAATGGACTCTCAGATGACCAAGCAGGCTCTGAACGAGATCGAGACCCGACACACCGAGATCATCAAGCTGGAAAACAGCATCCGCGAGCTGCATGACATGTTCGTGGACATGGCCATGCTGGTGGAGAGCCAGGTATGAGGCGGGGAGGAGAACCCAAATGATCAGAGAGCAGAGAGCAGAGAGCGGTGATTGTGTTGATGTTGAACGCGTCCGTTGGTTTTTAGGGAGAGATGATCGACAGAATCGAATACAACGTGGAACACTCTGTCGACTACGTGGAGCGAGCCGTGTCTGACACCAAGAAGGCCGTCAAATACCAGAGCCAGGCTCGCAAGGTAACAATCAACCAGTCAATCAATCAATCAGTCAGTCAGTCAATCTTTATTTATAAAGAGAGGAGAGAGAGAGGAAGGAGAGGAGAGAGAGAGGAAGGAGAGGAGAGAGAGGAAGGAGAGGAGAGAGAGGAAGGAGAGGAGAGAGGAGGAGAGATGAAGGAGAGGAGAGAGAGGAGAGAGAGGAGAGAGAGGAAGGAGAGGAGAGAGAGGAAGGAGAGGAGAGAGGAGGAGAGATGAAGGAGAGGAGAGAGAGGAGAGAGAGGAAGGAGAGAGAGGAAGGAGAGGAAGGAGAGGAGAGAGAGGAAGGAGGAGAGAGGAAGGAGAGGAGAGAGGAAGGAGAGAGAGGAAGGAGAGAGAGGAGAGGAGAGAGAGGAAGGAGAGGAAGGAGAGGAGAGAGAGGAAGGAGAGGAGAGAGAGGAGAGAGAGGAAGGAGAGAGAGAGGAAGGAGAGGAGAGAGAGAGGAAGGAGAGGAGAGGAAGGAGAGGAGAAAGAGGAAGGAGAGGAGAGGAAGGAGAGGAGAAAGAGGAAGGAGAGAGAGGAAGGAGAGGAGAGAGGAAGGATAGGAGAGAGAGGAAGGAGAGGAGAGAGAGGAAGGAGAGAGAGGAAGGAGAGAAGAGGAAGGAGAGGAGAGAGAGGAAGGAGAGGAGAGAGAGGAAGGAGAGAGAGAGAGGAAGGAGAGAGAGGGAGGAAGGAGAGGAGAGAGGAAGGAGAGGAGAGAGAGAAAGGAAGGAGAGGAGAGAGAGGAAGGAGAGGAGAGAGAGGAAGGAGAGGAGAGGAAGGAGAGGAAGGAGAGGAAGGAGAGAGAGGAAGGAGAGGAGAGAGAGGAAGGAGAGGAAGGAGAGGAGAGAGAGGAAGGAGAGGGGAGAGAGGAAGGAGAGGAGAGAGAGGAAGGAGAGGGGAGAGAGGAAGGAGAGGAGAGAGAGGAAGAGGAGGAGAGGAGGGAGAGGAGAGAGAGGAAGAGGAGGAGAGGAAGGAGAGGAGAGAGAGGAAGGAGAGAGATGAAGGAGAGGAGAGAGAGGAAGGAGAGAGATGAAGGAGAGGAAGGAGAGGAGAGAGAGGAAGGAGAGGAAGGAGAGGAGAGAGAGAGGAAGGAGAGGAGAGAGAGGAAGGAGAGGAGAGAGAGGAAGGAGAGGAGAGAGAGGAAGAGGAGGAGAGGAAGGAGAGGAGAGAGAGGAAGGAGAGGAGAGAGAGGAAGGAGAGAGATGAAGGAGAGGAGAGAGAGGAAGGAGAGAGATGAAGGAGAGGAAGGAGAGGAGAGAGAGGAAGGAGAGGAAGGAGAGGAGAGAGAGAGGAAGGAGAGGAGAGAGAGAGGAAGGAGAGGAAGGAGAGGAGAGACAGAAGGAGAGGAGAGAGAGGAAGGAGAGGAGAGAGAGGAAGGAGAGGAAGGAGAGGAAGGAGAGGAGAGAGAGAGGAAGGAGAGGAGAGAGGAAGGAGAGGAGAGAGAGGAAGGAGAGGAGAGAGAGGAAGGACAGAGAGGAAGGAGAGGAGAGAGAGGAAGGAGAGGAGAGAGAGGAAGTAGAGGAGAGAGAGGAAGGAGAGGAGAGGAAGGAGAGGAGAGAGAGGAAGGAGAGGGAGGAGAGGAGAGAGAGAGGAAGGAGAGGAAGGACAGGAGAGAGAGGAAGGAGAGGAGAGAGAGGAAGGAGAGGAAGGAGAGAGATGAAGGAGAGGAGAGAGAGGAAGGAGAGGAGAGAGAGGAAAGAGAGAGAGGAAGGAGAGGAGAGAGAGGAAGGAGAGAGAGGAAGGAGAGGAGAGAGAGGAAGGAGAGGAAGGAGAGAGAGAAAGGAGAGGAGAGAGAGGAAGGAGATGAGAGAGAGGAAGGAAAGGAGAGAGAGGAAGGAGAGGAGAGAGAGGAAGGAGAGGAGAGAGAGGAAGGAGAGAGATGAAGGAGAGGAGAGAGAGGAAGGAGAGGAGAGGAGAGAGAGGAAGGAGGGGAGAGAGAGGAAGGAGGGAAGGGGAGAGAGGAAGGAGAGGAGAGAGAGGAAGGAGAGAGAGGAAGGAGAGGAGAGAGGAAGGAGAGAGAGGAAGGAGGAGAGGAGGAGAGAGGAAGGAGAGGAGAGAGAGGAAGGAGAGAGAGGAAGGAGAGGAGAGAGAGGAAGGAGAGAGTGGAAGGGGAGGAGAGAGAGGAAGGAGAGGAGAGAGAGAGGAAGGAGAGAGAGGAAGGAGAGGAGAGAGAGGAAGGAGAGGAAGGAGAGAGAGGAAGGAGAGGAGAGAGAGGAAGGAGAGAGAGGAAGGAGAGGAGAGAGAGGAAGGAGAGGAGAGAGAGGAAGGAGAGGAAGGAGAGGAGAGAGAGAGGGGAAGGAGAGGAAGGAGAGAGAGGAAGGATAGGAGAGAGATGAAGGAGAGGAGAGAGAGGAAGGAGAGGAAGGAGAGAGAGGAAGGAGAGGAGAGAGAGGAAGGAGAGAGAGGAAGGAGAGGAGAGAGGAAGGAGAGGAGAGAGAGGAAGGAGAGGAGAGTGAGGAAGGAGAGGAAGGAGAGAGAGGAAGGAGAGGAGAGAGAGAGAGGAAGGAGAGGAGAGTGAGGAAGGAGAGGAGAGAGAGGAAGGAGAGAGAGAGAGGAGAGAGAGGAAGGAGAGGAGAGAGGAAGGAGAGAGAGAGAGGAGAGTGAGGAAGAAGAGGAGAGAGAGGAAGGAGAGGAGAGGAGAGAGAGAGGAAGGAGAGGAAGGAGAGAGAGGAAGGAGAGGAGAGAGGAAGGAGAGAGAGGAAGGAGAGGAGAGAGGAAGGAGAGAGAGGAAGGACAGAGAGGAAGGAGAGGAGAGAGAGGAAGGAGAGAGAGGAAGGAGAGGAGAGAGAGGAAGGAGAGGAGAGAGAGAGGAAGGAGAGAGAGAGGAAGGAGAGAGAGGAAGGAGAGGAGAGCAAGGAGAGGAGAGAGAGGAAGGAGAGAGAGGAAGGAGATGAGAGGTTCTATGAGCTGGGAGCACAGTGTTCTAGTAGGTTCATAAGGTTCTATGAGTTCTTTCAGATATGATGGAGCCTGATCATTGAGAGCTTTGAAGGTGAGGAGAAGGATTTTAAACTCTATCCTTAATTTGACGGGAAGCCGATGTTCACATTATAACAGAAACGTAACTCCAACTCTCAAAGAGCATTGCTGTAAAATAATTGGCTGAGGTTGTTGAACCGCTTCATCCTGTTGGATTCCTTTGACTCATTTCTTTGTAAAAGTGTAAAAAAGACGCTGCGACTGATAGAATTATAAGATGACCTCTTCTGTCTTTACCAACGCGTGTCTCCTGTTGCCCTGCAGAAGAAGATCATGATCATCATCTGCTGCGTCATCCTGGGCGTGGTCCTGGCGTCGACTATCGGCGGCACGCTGGGCTTCTAAGACGCTCCGCCGCCCGCCGCTGTGACGACTGACACCGACCGACCGACAGCCAGCAGAGAAAAGAAACACCAACGACGACAACAAAACAAAAACTTGAAACACAAATGCAAGACAGATAACCAATCAGCTAGGAAGAGATAACAATCCAATCACAGATAAGAGGATACACCACGGGGTTGGGTGGGGTTCAAAAAACAAAGACAAAAAAAAACACAATAAAAACGCCATCACATTATAGCTGACTTAAATACATAACATATACAAAAAGAGGGTACAAATAAACCTATTTATTACAGATGTACATGTAAATGTATTGAACATATGAAGCAACACATGGGTTAGCTACCTGTAAAAAACTATGACCTATAATATGACATGTTGGTTTGTTTGTTTGTTTTGCCTTTTTTTTCTTATTTTTTAAACGTTTCTTTCGTTTTTCGGGAGTCTCCGAGGACAGTGATGGTGACCGCTGCTGGGTGGGAGTTCTGTGGGGCGAGCAACGTAGAACCAACGTAGAGCCAACGTAGAACCAACTTAGAACCAATCCTGTTTGGTAGTTCCTTACATTTATTTCTTCTTCAGAGGTTCTTAAGAACAAACAGCTGTCAGAACCTTCTGGAGCTGTAGAACCGCAGCGTTGCACTCTGGAACCCAAGAGTTCTGCAGTGTAGACGAGAAACGGAAGGAGGTTCCGGAACACTGTCAACGATTCCGGAACGTTCTGGAATGCCATCAGCGATTGATTCTGGAACATTCCGGAATGCTGGTCAGGGGATTCCGGAATGCTGGTCAGGGATTCCGGAATGCTCTCAGCGATTGATTCTGGCAGCATTCCGGAATGCTGGTCAGGGATTCCGGAATGCTGGTCAGGGATTCCGGAACGTTTGTTGGTAACGCTGTCCCACAGGACGAGCACCCTCGCACTCTGGTAGAACCAACTTTGTCCCCTGGTTTCTGGGAGGGAGGGGCTGCCCTTTCCTTTGGTTCAGCCGCCTCTTAGACCACCTCTCATTGGTTTGCTCACTCCTGTCATTCACCTCAGTCAGCCTGTTAAAAACTAGCTTAACAACAGCAAGCACAACCTGCCACATGCTGTTAGGAAAGCGCATGACACGCTGCCCACCGAGCTAACAGACAGCTGATTGGTTGGGATGGGGGGATGTCCTCGCGATGTGGCAGGTTTCCACGACAACAACCTCCCCTTCTTGTCACACCCATCCAACCAAAGCGCACAGGGAGGGAGGTCCTCTGGTTTTCCAGCTGAATTTGATTAGCCAGCGGCAGAAAATGTGACATTGGACTGACAGGTGAAAGGTGGGAAGGACGATGGGGTAGGAGGAAGGTGGGAGGAGACGGACGGTCAATCTATGCAGTTTAGATAAGAGGAAGACGACTTGTCCCGCCTCCCCCACCTGAGATAGCCAATGAGGATCGAGGGTTCACGTTACTGCACCAAAAAGACTCTCGACGGAAAGCTACGGCCTCAATACTTCTCGATAGTCCTGCCGGCTTGTCTGCTGTGGAAGAAAACTGTCCTTAAAAAGCGGGCAGTCAATCAAATTGCAATTTGAATGATGCAAGAATTATTCAAATATAAAATCTATGTTTGTAAGAGACTCGTAGCAACAAGCTCTTAATATGAGAAATATCAGAGCAGCCAGTGTGACACACAGCTAACCCAGCTCAGCCAGCGGTAGACATGCGAGCAGATGAACTCTCTGGCAGTGTTGCTGACTCGCCTCGCAGGTCGTAGCCGTCCATCAACAGTCCCCCAAAAAGGCTCATCACACTGATCTCCGTAGAGGCATCTCGGCCGTCACAACTGTTCTTCCGGAAGATTCTAAAAAATGAAGAGAACACATTAAAAAGTAAAGAAGAAAAAAATCAACAAAAAAAAATTTATAAAACTAACAAACAGGCGAGACAACAAATGAGACAGAAGGTGTATTAAAACCCGAAGACGCTAACGCGCCCTGTTTACCTGAGTGTCGCAGTGATGTTGTTTGCTTTTTTGGTTTTTTAATGGGGAACGTTTGTTGCTTCGTTGTTCGTGGTGCTGCTGTTGTAGTGCGTGCGTGACGTGTCATGTGACGTATCGGCCGGACATCTTTTAGCAGTTCCTGTTTAGTCTGTTTGACGCATTCGCCTGAGTCCTCCCTGCATCCGTCCAGGTGTATGAGTGTGTGTGTGTGTGTGTGTATGAGTGTGTGTGTGTGGAGATTGTGATATTTAACTCAACACTTTTTAAATACCTGCGTTACACAGGTGCTACTGAGCAGGAGAGGCTTTTCCTATTGGTGGATTTTCTCCGTGGATCATGTGACGCACACGTTCACCTGCATCCACGACATTAGCACACACACACGACCGCCTCACATTATTATTACATTTTACATTTCACACAGACACGCTGGAATTTCCCGCTCAACACACACACACCTCGATATCTTTCCTGTGTTACACATCACGCCAGTGCTAGTGTTAGACCGCGTCGCTTAGCATGCTATGATAGCGTTAGCTTGTGTTTTTATGTGTTAATTGTGTAGGAGATTTTTTTTATTTATTTCAAAGACATTTTCCGTGTGTCCAGATCAGTGTTGGGGACAGAATAAGAGTAGACGGAAGTAACGGTTACTAGCTTCTCCCGGAGCAGTCAACCACATATCATGGTCTTCATCAGCAGAAGCAGTTAGTTCTGTGAGCTCACTTCGCAAAATCAGTCTGATGATGATCGTTTGAAAGTTTCGGAAAAGACTAGTAGCTAGCTAGTACGAGTATTTCTCAAACTAGCTTATTTTAGCTTTTTTTTTTAAATATACCGAAAGTAATTAACACCTAAATTGGTCATTGATTGATGCTTTAAAATGTATTTACTGCAGTGTATCTCTTATTACATGAAGCTTAAGCCGTTAGCGGTATGGCTACACATTAGAACCGAATATTAGCTATAACATGCTAATTTAAATTAACGATAAATGAGTAATAAAGTCAATAATTATCTCTCCTCAACACTGCTCCAGATTAGGACAACATACTGTACATGTGTGTCACATTTCAACACTATATATGTTAGTGAAGGCATGTTTTGTTTGGTTGCTGTTAACGTGTTTTATGTTGCTCCGAACTGGACACACGGACATGTTGAAAGTAACTTCGCAGTATTGTGACTCTGGCTTTAAACTGGGGGAGTTTAAGGAGGGAAGTTTGGTCGGTACAGGCTCTGTGATACGGAGGAATGATCGCCTACGTTGAGGCCTCTGCTGAACGATTGCTACACAGCTACACAACAATCACAAAGGACACACCTTAAACTCCACAACATCAGCCCACACTACTCTCTCTGTCAAAGCAGTACAGTCAGTTGGTCACAGTACAGTTTGTCGGACAGAAGAAGCCTACTGCTAGCAAACCGTGTCTAGATTTTTCGCCCACTTTCAAAGCTGTAGAGTTGTGAAATGTTCCTTTGGGTGAGTCGTTTATTCTTCTCTTTAGTTGGCCAACAGGTTGAATCATCTAAAATACCTGCTTATTAACAGTGACAGCCCCTTCCCAACTCTATTGCTCTTGACGGCTTTGAGGCTTTGACATGAATCGTACCCATGACGTGACTAACGACACGTGTACGATGTCGGAGCATGCTAGCTGCTTTGTCGTGGATAACGAGAAGAAGACACGAAGAAGTTGCTTTGTTGAATATGTGTGTTTTTCTCTCTGAGGTCGTAGTAGTTAGCGCTGTTAGCTGTAGATGTTCGTGATGTTGTATAGTCGCTAGATGAAAATAAGGAGGGGCAAAGGATTTTTAGCTTCAGGTTTGGAGAAGAATGAAGATGGAGGAGTTTTTATTTTATTCTTTGACTTCCCAAAACCAAAACTAACTTCTGTGTTCACCAAAGCTTAGCAAACACCCTCCAAGCAGCGAAGTCCAATAGATGTTTGTTCAAATGAATTGTCGATAGATTTAGAATAATTTAGCACTTTTCTCTGCTGTTGTGTTGTTCATGGCTACATTTTGTCTTTATGGGTGGTTTCTAAATGGTTTTTAGACTATAGTACAAACACCAACTCTTAAATATCAGATAACTTCCCCCCCTGTAAATTAAACCCAAGTGTGCTTTTTGTATCTACATTTCCCAGAAGTCTTTGGTTTCTTTTAAAGCTGTGTTTTTTGGGGGAATTGATTAATCCGGGAAACTAAACTGACTTGCCTGTTGGCTTTTACGAGTCATACATTTCACCTACCACCAATCACAACGCTCCACTCATCATCCAGTCAACCACACGATATTTCAGTTCCTCGATGGTCGATGGTGACGTCACGGTCGTCGCGGTAGAGGCGGTGGTGATCGCGGTACGAGGATGCCGTCGTAGCACCAGCCTGCTTGTTGACACTGATGTTTTATTTGCCCTGTTTGTGTGTGTGTGTGTGTGTGTGTGTGTGTGTGTGTGTCTGTGTGTGTGTGTGTGTGTGTGTGTGTGTGTGTGTGTGTGTGTGTGTGTGTGTTTTCTGTAAAGTTCCTGTTCCTGGCAGCCATTCATGGGAAAGAAAAGCGAGGACAAACATCACAGAACCAGAATAGTTCAACCCTTAAAAGTTAAAGATGGAAAATATTGTCGTCACGAGGTTTATCCAAATATTTCGGCCCCCCCGTCTTGTTGTCTTTCCTCTTCCTGTTTGTGCTGTAGTTGTTTGGTTGTACAAAAAGACGACGTTGAGCATCGGGAGTCTGCTCCGTCCCTTCCCCAGCAGACCCCCCCCGCCCATCCTGTTGTGTGTAATAATGATAATAATAATAATAAAAAAGGCATGCAAAAGCGTTGTGGAGTTTGCATGAAGGTGTTTTTTTGTACCCCACCCCCAACCTGCCCTCCATGTCGTGCACTTTAACCGCTCATCGGACCTGTCTTTGGTTAGCGCGTCAGCTAACCGATTTACTCGTTCCTACTTTTTTTAAGAGTTAAACGGCTGTTGGTCTTTAACTCTGTTTGTAACACGTTGTTGGAGCAGTTACTGGATTTTTAAGGCATTTTGTTCAAAGAGCGGGTTGATATTCAAATGTGAACCGGTGAAAGGTTTCAAATAAGCTGCCGTCGACATCAGCCATCCTGCCCCCCCCCCCCCCCCCCCCCCAACCCCCAACCCCCTCCCAAAACCTCCCAACCCCTGACGTCAACCTCCAAACCTCCCGCTAGGTCGCACACCGATGTTTCCACAGATCTCTGAGCTTGTTTGCTTCCATTATTGCATAGTGTCGTGTTTCAGTCCCCACAGATGTTTGTTATTATAAGTCTGAAAACTTTGACCTGTGGGCTCCCGTCGCCCCCCCCCCCCTCACCCCCCACCCCCCCTCCCTCTCCACCCGGCCTTGTGTGTGCACAGCATGCCTCCTCCCGTCCTCTTCAGTGAAGCAAGATTGGTGCATAAATGCGTGAATGTGTGTGTTGGAGTCGGAGCAGCATGAGTGAGTCTTGATGTAGGAAGCATCTTGATCGCAGGTCCGCAGGTTTCAGCTGTTTGAAGAATTCCACTTTGGTCGTTTGTTCGTTTGGTTTTTTGTTTTTTTTTGATAGGAAGAGACGAGAGATCAGACATATTTATGGATGCCATGATCACTGTTATCGTTATTATTATTATATTTATTAAAACAATCCAAACCAAAGCGTTTTTTGCCCTCCCCTCTCATGTGTTCTCAAAAAAAAAAAAAAGTTCAACGCAAATATTTAAAAAGAGCACAACGCGAGTCGAGTTTACACTGAGATGTTCGTCACAAATGGTGAAAAAATAAAAGTATGTTAAAAAAAAACCCCATCAAATGCTACCGTTACTATAGAAACAAAAGCCCCCCCCCTCTCCCCCCGCCGCCACCCCCCACCCCCTACCAACACCAGCCCTCACTGCATGTTGGTCTGTCCGCCAATCAGACTGTCAAACCTGTGCAGCAGTTTCATGTCGACGTCTGCCTCCGCCACTCCTCTCCTGACCTTTCCACCTCTCGATGTTTGTGGAAAAATAAAACACATAATCATCTGTGAAGAAAATAAGTATAGATACGCTTCTCTTCCACTTGAGGCACATATACGGAGACAACAGTGGTGCTTTCTTATTCTTTTTATGAATTGCTGGTTTTTCTTTTCGTTATTTCTTTGTGTCATTATTTTGTGTACAGCTTGTTTTTGGGTCTCTGTGTTCACACCAGTGGATCAATGCTTCACTGCAGGTTTGAAGGTTTTTACCAGCTGGTTATACATGAAGTATCCAACCAACCAACCAAAGCTCACACTTATCACCACGACTGCAATATCACTGCTCACTCGTTCCCTTCTGACTCATTACTCTACTCTACACACAACAATCTTCAATTTAGTCTGAGAATCAAACAGCTGGATTATTAAAGGGGAACATTCATTTAATTCATCCCCGAAAACTTCAGACCTCCATCGCCAGCAAGCTCCGATCAGCTGTTACCGTTTTCATTTCATGGTTTCCTCTTGTGTTCATGTTTTCTGCAGCAGCTGAATTATTTCAACCTGTGGAGCTGGGACCAGTTTCGGGTCCATGTTTTGGTAATCAGCGGTCAGGGAGCGCTTAGTTACAGATAAGTTCATAATGAAATAGTTCTTCTAATACCAGTGTGCATTTTTGCACATGTGCAGTAGAGATGCTGGAGACTTAGCATGACAGGGAGGAGACGGGCGTGTGGTTGAGTCCAGCCATAAACCTGCAGTGAGCATTTTCCTGTGTGAGGAAGGACTGAGGCCTTGTGAACTGAAGTCACATCTATAGACAAGAATATATATATATATGAATCTTACACCAACATACTGCATTTCTATAACTGTATGTGGCTTCATAGCCATTACTGCTTCTGTTGGCTGTGTACAGTTTTTGTCAGAGCGGGGTACGGAAAGCAGGAAAAAATCATCCGGAGAGAGTTTGGGTTCGACGCCAAGACTCCAAAGATTGACCTACTGTTAGCCGTTAGCCGTTAGCCGTTAGCCAGCGTGTGGAAGTAACGTAGCCTGTTGTTTCACACACATACAGACAAATGACTGGTGCATCTGCAGTTTGGCCTCATTTTAAACTCTAAGCGTTGCAGACAACCAGCAGCAGTTCAAAGACTGTGAGTATTCAAGTTAGTCGTGCTTTGTTTTGTTCCTCCATCGTCGGCCGGTTAAACTCTTCTCTACGATGATTTTTGTCTTCCTGAAACAATTTTCAAAAACCAAAACCTGTTCAGTGCCCTGCTCTGGATGATGTTCAAATGAAACCTGTTTGTTTGTTTCTCGTGGCTTCGATCTGCTGCGACTTGATATTAACTGTTGTTTCTGACGTTGATTTGACGCTCCGCCGTTTGTCTTTCTGCTCTTCATCGTATGAGACAGTATTTGCTTTGTATCAGTGTTCTTATCCCTAGTCGGAGAGGTGGGACGAGTAAGGGGGAGGGGTCACAAAGATAGACCACGCCCACATGGTCTCTGCCATAGCAAGTAGAAAGACACTTAAATAGCATTGTTATTATCATTATTATTGTTATTATTATTATTATTATTATTACTACCATAAATGACGAATATAAATGCAGTAAAACATTTGCAAAAACCCAGAGGGAGAACGAACGGCTTCACACAAAGTGATCAAACATACAAACTTTAAAAAAGGGAGGTAATGACGATTCTATAATAGCAATGATTTAAAGAAGTACAAAAGGAGTTATGTTATCATAAATAATAGTAGTAATATTGAATATTGAATGCTCGCAATTTTGTCAAACTGAAACTGGATTCTTTGTGTTATGTAATTATTGTAAATAACTTCAAAGAGAGAAAAAATGACTTGCATGTCTATGTATAAATCTACTGAGATATCTATTCCTGTCAAAGTTGACAAGTAGTTCGATCTCTGTCCTTTCTTCGCCCCCCCTCCCCACCCCCCCACCCCCCCTCCCCATCAGCCAGGCCTTTATTCTGTCCATGTGGGTGAAAGCAGAGAGAGAGAGAAGCTCCAGTGTTTGTCGTCCGTCATGTTCAGCCGCCACCTCTCACCTCCGTCCATCACCACAGACCCAGAGGCTCCACCCACTGGCTCCTCTGATGAAAGTGCTTCCCTCCATATTAGGAAAACAAACCCCGCCTCCAGGGCTTTTCTCGGGCCACGCAAACCCCCCCCCCCCCCCGATCACTTTTTTTCCGAACTCTCTCTCTCTCTCTGTTTGACTGTGTCTCTCGACCACAGCTAGCGAGCCAAACTGCACACCTGAACCTCCGTCTGTCGACCTGCCCGCTCCCCCCAGAGATTAGCCTGATCCCGAGACTTAAACTAAACGGTAGCACAAACTGAATATGGTGTCTGGTTCCTGCCGATATGAGAGTTGATTTTTAGAAGCTGACGGCTTTTTAAATAATTGATGTTCATATCAGCGGCAACCAAACTCTGATCCATCCCATAAAACACACAAAGATCTGGATCCCGTTTCCTAAAAGTGTCTGAAGGCGACCACGATCACTGCGTCGTCCTCAACACGCCACCACAGTCTTCCTTCTTCATGGCTGCCCCCCCCAAGCATTTAGCCCCCCCCCCCCCCCCCCCCCCCCCGGGTTCCTGGAGGAGGTCTCGACTATTTTTTAGTTTCTCAAAGGCGGCGAAGCGTCAACAGATCAGCTGACGGTGGAGCGGTCTACAGGAAGTAGCTCAGCTCTGTCACTTTAATCTCAAAGCTGGTTTTTATTTACGCCTTCGATGTATTTGAGGAACCCCCCCCCCTCCCCTCCCCTCCCCCTCTGTGCCCATGCCCCCCCCCCCCCCCCCCTCCCTCCAGAGTCGCCACCTCCTTCTTTTGGGCCCAGTCTCTTGCCTCACACAGGCCTACCGTAACAAAGTGTGCAATATTCAGAGAAACAAGGGCTTTCTTTTCATGCAGAGGCGTTCAGGCCCGGCCAACCAGCTCAGACCTCCTGCAGGAACTCACCCCCCCTCTCCGCCCCCCCCCCCCTAAAATAAAAACCGAGAGGAACAGTAGAGCGTTAAAGCTTGAGGGCGGGCGGCAGGCGGCAGACGGAGACGTTTAGAGGACAGAGTCATCGCTCCTCAGGCGCAACTTTGACCGGAAATGCAACTTGTGTCCCGTTTTTTTTGTGTGTGTGTATGTGTGCGTAGCGTAATGTAAAAGCGATCTGTCCCCCCCCCCCCCCCACCCCCCCCCAAAACACACCCCTCCCTTACCCTCCCAGCCCCCCCCCCCCCCCTCGTCCCCCTCCTGATCCCCCTCTCCATCCCCTCCAACCCGTCTCCCCCCTCCTCCCCCCTCTCTCGTACTGCTGTTGGCTGTTCTGTTTAGTTCATGTGACGTGCCAGTATCCCCCCCCCCGCCCCCCCACTCCCCCTTCTTTACCCCCCCCACCCCGACCCCCCCCCCCCCCCCAGCCTCCCCCAACCCCCCCCGCCCCTCCTCCCCTTCTCTCTCTCTTGCTCTCTCTCTCCCCCGCTCCCTCTCTCTCTCTCTTCATGGATCTTTAAGATGACAACTCTATGCAGATGCTGTCTTTTATAAGTGTGTCAAAAATTTTAATTTAAAATAAAAACTTTAAAAAAAAAAACAAACCCTGACAGACATATTGAAATGATAACAAAAAATGAATAAAGAAAAGGATTGTTCAGTGTACTCTGGTTGCCTGATGACATCTTTATTGCTTTGTGTGTTTTCAGTCTCTGTTTCTCTTTTAATAAAACATATTTACAAACGTTACAGCGCCACCTGCAGGCCAAACATCACCTGCAGTATTATAGTAATGTAGTATGCAGTATTACAGTAAAAGTACTGCAGTATTATAGTGATGTAGTATGCAGTATTACAGTAAAAGTACTGCAGTATTATGAGTGATGTAGTATGCAGTATTACAGTAAAAGTACTGCAGTATTATAGTGATGTAGTATGCAGTATTATAGTAAAAGTACTGCAGTATTATGAGTGATGTAGTATGCAGTATTACAGTAAAAGTAGTGCAGTATTATGAGTGATGTAGTATGCAGTATTACAGTAAAAGTACTGCAGTATTATAGTGATGTAGTATGCAGTATTATAGTAAAAGTACTGCAGTATTATAGTGATGTAGTATGCAGTATTATAGTAAAAGTACTGCAGTATTATAGTGATGTAGTATGTAGTATTACAGTAAAAGTACTGCAGTATTATAGTGATGTAGTATGCAGTATTACAGTAAAAGTACTGCAGTATTATAGTGATGTAGTATGCAGTATTACAGTAAAAGTACTGCAGTATTATAGTGATGTAGTATGCAGTATTACAGTAAAAGTACTGCAGTATTATAGTGATGTAGTATGCAGTATTACAGTAAAAGTAGTGCAGTATTATGAGTGATGTAGTATGCAGTATTACAGTAAAAGTACTGCAGTATTACAGTGATGTAGTATGCAGTATTACAGTAAAAGTACTGCAGTATTATAGTGATGTAGTATGCAGTATTACAGTAAAAGTAGTGCAGTATTATGAGTGATGTAGTATGCAGTATTACAGTAAAAGTACTGCAGTATTATAGTGATGTAGTATGCAGTATTACAGTAAAAGTACTGCAGTATTATAGTGATGTAGTATGCAGTATTATAGTAAAAGTACTGCAGTATTATAGTGATGTAGTATGCAGTATTATAGTAAAAGTACTGCAGTATTATAGTGATGTAGTATGTAGTATTACAGTAAAAGTACTGCAGTATTATAGTGATGTAGTATCCAGTATTACAGTAAAAGTACTGCAGTATTATAGTAAAAGTACTGTAATATAGTGATGTAGTATGCAGTATTACAGTAAAAGTACTGCAGTATTATAGTGATGTAGTATGCAGTATTACAGTAAAAGTACTGCAGTATTATAGTGATGTAGTATGCAGTATTAGAGTAAAAGTACTGCAGTATTATAGTGATGTAGTATGCAGTATTACAGTAAAAGTACTGCAGTATTATAGTGATGTAGTATGCAGTATTAGAGTAAAAGTACTGCAGTATTATAGTGATGTAGTATGCAGTATTAGAGTAAAAGTACTGCAGTATTATAGTGATGTAGTATGCAGTATTACAGTAAAAGTACTGCAGTATTATAGTGATGTAGTATGCAGTATTACAGTAAAAGTACTGCAGTATTATAGTGATGCAGTATTACAGTAAAAGTACTGCAGTATTATAGTGATGTAGTATGCAGTATTACAGTAAAAGTACTGCAGTATTATAGTGATGTAGTATGCAGTATTACAGTAAAAGTACTGCAGTATTATAGTGATGTAGTATGCAGTATTACAGTAAAAGTACTGCAGTATTATAGTGATGTAGTATGCAGTATTACAGTAAAAGTACTGCAGTATTATAGTGATGTAGTATGCAGTATTACAGTAAAAGTACTGCAGTATTATAGCGATGTAGTATGCAGTATTACAGTAAAAGTACTGCAGTATTATAGCGATGTAGTATGCAGTATTACAGTAAAAGTACTGCAGTATTATAGTGATGTAGTATGCAGTATTACAGTAAAAGTACTGCAGTATTATAGTGATGTAGTATGCAGTATTACAGTAAAAGTACTGCAGTATTATAGTGATGCAGTATTACAGTAAAAGTACTGCAGTATTATAGTGATGTAGTATGCAGTATTACAGTAAAAGTACTGCAGTATTATAGTGATGTAGTATGCAGTATTACAGTAAAAGTACTGCAGTATTATAGTGATGTAGTATGCAGTATTACAGTAAAAGTACTGCAGTATTATAGTGATGTAGTATGCAGTATTACAGTAAAAGTACTGCAGTATTATAGTGATGTAGTATGCAGTATTACAGTAAAAGTACTGCAGTATTATAGTGATGTAGTATGCAGTATTACAGTAAAAGTACTGCAGTATTATAGTGATGTAGTATGTAGTATTACAGTAAAAGTACTGCAGTATTATAGTGATGTAGTATGCAGTATTACAGTAAAAGTACTGCAGTATTATAGCGATGTAGTATGCAGTATTACAGTAAAAGTACTGCAGTATTATAGCGATGTAGTATGCAGTATTACAGTAAAAGTACTGCAGTATTATAGCGATGTAGTATGCAGTATTACAGTAAAAGTACTGCAGTATTATAGTGATGTAGTATGCAGTATTACAGTAAAAGTACTGCAGTATTATAGTGATGTAGTATGCAGTATCACAGTAAAAGTACTGCAGTATTATAGTGATGTAGTATGCAGTATTACAGTAAAAGTACTGCAGTATTATAGTGATGTAGTATGCAGTATCACAGTAAAAGTACTGCAGTATTATAGTGATGTAGTATGCAGTATTACAGTAAAAGTACTGCAGTATTATAGTGATGTAGTATGCAGTATTATAGTAACAAGTAGAAAGTTTATATATTTATTTCACAATTTTGATTCATATTTATTTTTGTGTATAATCAGATTTCTATAAAAACTACTGGTTACACCAACTGACACTCGGTTACGTCATGTGATCGACCCACTTCCTGTCCTCAGCACTGAATACTTCTTATCTGTAGAGTTATTATAAATACTGACTCATCAATTAATCATTATTCACAGAGCAGCTGTAGATCTGATCTGATGTAGCCGAGTGTCAATTGGTGTAACCGATTATATAGGAAAATAAATATAATCAACTTTTAGCAACACGATGTTGATGTGTTTTAAATGAAGTCATTATTAGTATAAGTCCACTTAAACACACTGCAGCTGATCACATATTTAATATCTATCATTCTACTGTGGTTACACCATTTGACATTTTGTGGTTACACCATTTGACATTTTGTGGTTACACCATTTGACATTTTGTGGTTACACCATTTGACATTTTGTGGTTACACCATTTGACATTTTCAGGAGCATTCAGTCTTACTTTTGGTATAAAATGGGTCAAATGTCATTTCAAATCTCTCTTATTGATCTTTTTTAATATATTGATTATATTGAAGTGGTCGTAACCTCCATGATGTCTTGCTGCGGAGTTCAGTCTGAATTTAAACCTGATGCTGCTTTTAAATCTAGTTTCACTCATTTATGGATTCATCATCTCACCAACATTTATTTAAATATAGCAGGTTGGACTCAGGATGCATTTAAACCAGGGGTGTCAAACATGAGGCCCGTGGGCCAGATACGGCCCGCCGAGGGGTGCGGTCCGGCCCATTTGCCATCCTGTGGTCTTTTCCTTCCTTCCATCTGTCCTTCCTGCCTTTCTTCCCCCCTTCCTTTTGCCTGTCTTTCCTTCCTTCCCTTCTTATTTCCTTCCTTTTTTCCCTCCCTCCCTTCCTTCTGTCTGTCCTTCACTGTCTGTCCTTCCTACCTTTCTCCCTCCTTTCTTCCTTCCTTCCTTCCTTCCTTCTTTCCCTCCATCTTTTTAATGATCCGGCCCACATGAGGTCTGTATGTGGCCCTTGAATGAAAATGAGTTTGACACCTCTGGTTTAAACCAATAAACATCCAATCACTGAGCTTTAAATCCAGTCATGTGATGTTAAAGAAGAGCAGAAACTAAAGATTAAACTCGGTAACCATGGTGACACATTTAGTTTACAGCTTTAGTAACGAGGACATTATTTATTTAGTTCATTGTGATTCTCACCGTCTGCTTCCTCTCCGTAGCAGCAGCAGCAGCAGCAGCAAAGGATCATGGGTATCGTAGTCTTCTTAGCCGCTGAGTGTAAATACTGTTAAACCTGCTGCATGTTTTATTATCCAGAGAAAAACACAAAAATAAGGAAGGAAGGAAGGAAGGAAGGACAGATGGAAGGAAGGAAGGAAGGAAGGAAGGAAGGAAGGACAGATGGAAGAAGGGAAGGAAGAAAGGAAGGAAGGAAGGAAATAAGAAGGGAAGGAAGGCAAGACAGGCAAAAGGAAGGAGGGAAGAAAGGTAGGAAGGACAGGTGGAAGGAAGGAAGGAAGGACAGATGGAAGGAAGGACAGAAGGAAGGAAGGAAGGGAGGGAGGAAGGAAGAAAGGAAGGAAGGAAGGAAGGACAGACAGATGGAAGAAAGGAAGGAAGAAGGAAATAAGAAGGGAAGGAAGGAAAGACAGGCAAAAGGAAGGAGGGAAGGAAGGAAGGAAATAAGGAAGGAAAGGAAATAAGAAGGGAAGGAAGGAAAGACAGGTAAAAGGAAGGAAGGAAGGAAGGAAGGAAGGAAGGAAGGAAGGACAGATGGAAGGAAGGAAGGAAGGAAGGAAAGAAAGACAGGCAAAAGGAAGGAAGGAAGGAAGGACAGATGGAAGGAAGAAAGGAAGGAATGAAGAAAGAAAGGAAATAAGAAGGGAAGGAAGGAAAGACAGGCAAAAGGAAGGAAGGAAGGACAGATGGAAGGAAGGAAGGAAGGAAGGAAAGAAAGACAGGCAAAAGGAAGGAAGGAAGGAAGGAAGGAAGGAAGGAAGGAAGAAGACCAAACACTGTTGTAACTGAGTAAAAATCACAGACTGTTTTATTTCAGTTTAACAGGAAACACACTGAAGCGTCTAAAGAAGGAAGTTTATTCATCAGGTTTGAAATCTTCTGTTCTACGTGTTTATAAAAGCTCATACAGGTTATTATATTTATATATTTATATTACATATAGATATAATAACCTGTAACCTGTATATATATATACAGGTTATTATATCTATATATTTATATTACATATAGATATAATAACCTGTATATATATAGAGAGATATATTACATATATATATTATACAGAGGTACAAGGACGAGACTTCATCTAACAGCACCAAGGGTCTACTCTACGTTTCTACTGCTCGCTTTCTCCTGCACCATTTTGCATCCCCGACCGAACCAACCGGACCGGAGGAAGGAAGGAAGGAAGGAAGGAAGGAAGGAAGGAAGGAAGGATGCACCATTTTGCATCCCCGACCGAACCGACCAGACCGACCGGAGGAAGGAAGGAAGGAAGGAAGGAAGGAAGGAAGGAAGGATGCACCATTTTGCATCCCCGACCGAACCGACCGGAGGAAGGAAGGAAGGGAGGAAGGAAGGAAGGATGCACCATTTTGCATCCCCGACCGAACCAACCGGACCGGAGGAAGGAAGGAAGGAAGGAAGGAAGGAAGGAAGGAAGGATGCACCATTTTGCATCCCCGACCGAACCGACCGGACCGGAGGAAGGAAGGAAGGAAGGAAGGAAGGATGCACCATTTTGCATCCCCGACCGAACCGACCAGACCGGAGGAAGGAAGGAAGGAAGGAAGGATGCACCATTTTGCATCCCCGACCGAACCGACCAGACCGGAGGAAGGAAGGAAGGAAGGAAGGAAGGAAGGATGCACCATTTTGCATCCCCGACCGAACCGACCGGACCTTTTTAAATCTGTCCAGCGGGAACCGAGCGATGTGCTTTCACTCATAAACAGGAAGTGGGTTTTTTAGTTTTTTTAATTTCTTTCTTACGATCAGAAATTTAGCTTCTCGTATCGATGAGACAACGAGAAGGTTACTGACATCGATCTCCGTCGCTACGGCAACGAGAAGGTTACTGACGTCTATCTCCATCGCTACGGCAACGAGATAAAGGTTTGGATGTTTGTATTCTTGCCATCATTTTGAATTCTGAAAAAGTGATAATGAAGAAGTTTGAGTTTTTAACTGTGAGATCTGTTGGAGTTCATAACGACGACGTCAGAAGATAATTAAACAGTTTTTTTGTCGGATTATAAAAAAAATAACGAAAATAAATCAGAATTAGAAGAAATGAAGTTTGAGGAAGGGACACAAAATGGCCACAATGGCTGCAGCTGTTTGTCACTTTTTGGACGAGTTTAACCCCATTAACCCTAAACCTTACCCCCCCCCCCCACATTAACCCCCGACCCCCCCCCCCCCACATACCCCCACCCCCCCGACCCGACCCCCCGACCCCCCCCCAGCCCGGCGTCTCGGCCCTGAAGTGCAAACGGCTGCAGATTGTGAGCGAAAGCAGCGACGACACACGATCATCACATCATCACTTTGTTTAAATTCTACTTCTCTTCCTTTAAATATGAAACCTGAACTATGAAACAATAAAAACTATAAACCATAAAACCATAAAACCAATAATCAATCACAGATATGAACGTGTGCTGAGTTTTCATAAATGTAACTCATGTCATTTATCATCGTTATAACAAACATGATGACATCATACACTGACCTGTGACATCACACGCTGGTCTGTGACATCACACACTGGCCTGTGACATCTGACACTGGCCTGTGACATCACACACTGGTCTGATAAACATGATGACATCACACGCTGGCCTGTGACATCATACACTAGTCTGTGACATCACACGCTGGCCTGTGACATCACACGCTGGTCTGTGACATCACACGCTGGCCTGTGACATCACACACTGGTCTGTGACATCACACACTAGTCTGTGACATCACACACTGGCCTGTGACATCACACGCTGGCCTGTGACATCACACGCTGGTCTGTGACATCACACGCTGGCCTGTGACATCACACGCTGGTCTGTTAACGTTTGCTGGTCTGAAGTCTGATTTTAGTTTCCATGGAGATAAAAACTTTTCTGCTTCGTCTCTGAAAGAAACTAAAATCTTACAATCATAGAAAAGCTCATTAAACATATTTCAGCTTTTATTATTAAATGTTTCACATAATTATGACTCAGAATTAAGAGAAACTTCTACTTTTGAATCCGTATCTCATAATTATGATTTATATAAGTTATTAATTAAAATAAGAGACTTTCATTATTATAACTTATATTACTCATAATTACGACTTCATATCAAATAATTATGAGAGAGAGTTTTGAGATCTTACTTCATAGTTATAAATCATGAGATACTTAAAGATTAAAAGAAACGTTAGAGTCATAATTAAAAGTTATTAAATCAGTAAAAGAAAAAGTAAGCGGTGTGTTTGGGGATCCTCCGTACTTCCTGGTTCCGTGTGAAACTAAAGCTCTCCATGTGGAACCGACTTCCTTTCATAAAACACTTCAGCGTCCGCTCGCTGCAGCTGACGTAACGTTCCACACAGAAGAGGAAGTGTGATCAGTTTTACTTCCTCCTCTGCTTCCTGTCCGATTAAAGTTTAACGAGCAGAAGAAGAAAATACAGTTTGTCCTTATTTCCTTCCTCGCTGACGTCCTGGAAGGAAGTCAGTTTGTTTCCTTCCTCGCTGACGTCCTGAAAGTCAGTTTGTTTCCTTCCTCGCTGACGTCCTGGAAGTCGGTTTGTTTCCTTCCTCGCTCACGTCCTGGAAGGAAGTCAGTTTGTTTCCTTCCTCGCTGACGTCCTGGAAGGAAGTCAGTTTGTTTCCTTCCTCGCTGACGTCCTGGAAGGAAGTCAGTTTGTTTCCTTCCTCGCTGACGTCCTGGAAGGAAGTCAGTTTGTTTCCTTCCTCGCTGACGTCCTGGAAGGAAGTCAGTTTGTTTCCTTCCTCGCTGACGTCCTGGAAGGAAGTCGGTTTGTTTCCTTCCTCGCTGACGTCCTGGAAGTCGGTTTGTTTCCTTCCTCGCTGACGTCCTGGAAGTCGGTTTGTTTCCTTCCTCGCTGACGTCCTGGAAGTCGGTTTGTTTCCTTCCTCGCTGACGTCCTGGAAGGAAGTTGGTTTGTTTCCTTCCTCGCTGACATCCTGGAAGTTGGTTTGTTTCCTTCCTCGCTGACGTCCTGGAAGGAAGTCAGTTTGTTTCCTTCCTCGCTGACGTCCTGGAAGGAAGTCGGTTTGTTTCCTTCCTCGCTGACGTCCTGGAAGTCAGTTTGTTTCCTTCCTCGCTGACGTCCTGGAAGGAAGTCGGTTTGTTTCCTTCCTCGCTGACGTCCTGGAAGTCGGTTTGTTTCCTTCCTCGCTGACGTCCTGGAAGGAAGTCGGTTTGTTTCCTTCCTCGCTGACGTCCTGGAAGGAAGTCGGTTTGTTTCCTTCCTCGCTGACGTCCTGGAAGTCGGTTTGTTTCCTTCCTCGCTGACGTCCTGGAAGTCGGTTTGTTTCCTTCCTCGCTGACGTCCTGGAAGTCGGTTTGTTTCCTTCCTCGCTGACGTCCTGGAAGGAAGTTGGTTTGTTTCCTTCCTCGCTGACATCCTGGAAGTTGGTTTGTTTCCTTCCTCGCTGACGTCCTGGAAGGAAGTCAGTTTGTTTCCTTCCTCGCTGACGTCCTGGAAGTCAGTTTGTTTCCTTCCTCGCTGACGTCCTGGAAGGAAGTCGGTTTGTTTCCTTCCTCGCTGACGTCCTGGAAGTCGGTTTGTTTCCTTCCTCGCTGACGTCCTGGAAGGAAGTCGGTTTGTTTCCTTCCTCGCTGACGTCCTGGAAGTCGGCTTGTTTATTTCCTCACTGACGTCCTGGAAGTCAGTTTGTTTCCTTCCTTGCTGACGTCCTGGAAGGAAGTCAGTTTGTTTCCTTCCTCGCTGACGTCCTGGAAGGAAGTCAGTTTCCTTCCTTCCTCGCTGACGTCCTGGAAGGAAGTCGGTTTGTTTCCTTCCTCGCTGACGTCCTGGAAGGAAGTCAGTTTGTTTCCTTCCTCGCTGACGTCCTGGAAGGAAGTCGGTTTGTTTCCTTCCTCGCTGACGTCCTGGAAGGAAGTCGGTTTGTTTCCTTCCTCGCTGACGTCCTGGAAGTCGGTTTGTTTCCTTCCTCGCTGACGTCCTGGAAGTCGGTTTGTTTCCTTCCTCGCTGACGTCCTGGAAGGAAGTCGGTTTGTTTCCTTCCTCGCTGACGTCCTGGAAGTCGGTTTGTTTCCTTCCTCGCTGACGTCCTGGAAGTCGGTTTGTTTCCTTCCTCGCTGACGTCCTGGAAGTCGGTTTGTTTCCTTCCTCGCTGACGTCCTGGAAGTCGGTTTGTTTCCTTCCTCGCTGACGTCCTGGAAGTCGGTTTGTTTCCTTCACTTTAAGCTTCAGAGAAACCATTAAAAGTCTTCTGAGGTTCATTTTTACAGGCTGGAGAACGAACCCCTGAACGCATCATTGAACACCTGCAGCTCTCATGTGATCCCACGTTTCATATTTCAGACTTTTGAACTGATGATTGTTATATAATAATTATATATATTATAATAATTACATATATATAAACACCACCACACAATACGACCTCAATAACAAACATAAAGTAGAATTATCACCTTCCTGTTTATAGCAGAGCTGTTGGATGAGACCTCACAGCTGTTCCTCATGAAGAGCTTGCTGAGGTTTCACTGTGAAGTCGGTTTCACTGTGAAGACGGTTTCACTGTGAAGTCGGTTTCACTGGGAAGTCGGTTTCATTGTGAAGTCGGTTTCACTGTGAAGTCGGTTTCATTGTGAAGTCGGTTTCACTGGGAGCTCTGGTGGTTGACTGGTTAGAGCACAAATATTCATTATAAATAAACAGCTACAGGTCAAATCTAACTTAATTTCGGGCATCTTGAGGAATCTCTACATCTTAAAAACAACAATCACTTATGAGAAGTGTCGACATCATCGTCATCTTCTGTGCAAAAGTCTGAAATATAAAAACTCTGACACACTGGGGTGAAAACATTAAACAACATTTTTTTACTTGATCCGGTTCTCTCAAAAATACAAGACCCATAATCCACCTGTGTTTGCTGTGTTTAAGGCTGCAGAGGAGACAGAAATATGTTGTACCAGTCTCACCACATCCAGCCAGCCCCAACCATCCCCAACCAACCCCAACCAGCCCCAACCATCCCCATCCTGACCCAACCAGCCCCAACCAGCACCAACCAACCCCAACCAACTAATCCCAACCAATCCCAACCATCCCCATCCTGACCCAACCAGCCCCAACCAACTAATCCCAACCAACCAGCCCCAACCAGCCCCAACCAACCCCATCCTGACCCAACCAACCCCATCCTGACCCAACCAGCCCCAACCAACTAATCCCAACCAACCAGCCCCAACCAGCCCCATCCAACCCCAACCAACTAATCCCAACCAGCCCCAACCAACCAATCCCAACCAGCCCCAACCAGCCCCAACCAACCCCAACCAACTAATCCCAACCAACCCCAACCAGCCCCAACCAACCCCAACCAACTAATCCCAACCAATCCCAACCAGCCCCAACCAACTAATCCCAACTAACCCCAACCAGCCCCAACCAACCCCAACCAACTAATCCCAACCAACTAATCCCAACTAATCCCAACCAGCCCCAACCAACCCCAACCAACCAGCCCCAACCATCCCCATCCTGACCCAACCAACTAATCCCAACCAACCAACCCCAACTAACTAATCCCAACCAACCCCAACCAGCCCCAACCAGCCCCAACCAACTAATCCCAACCAGCCCCAACCAGCCCCAACCAACCCCAACCAACTAATCCCAACCAACCCCAACCAGCCCCAACCAACCCCAACCAACTAATCCCAACCAATCCCAACCAGCCCCAACCAACTAATCCCAACTAACCCCAACCAGCCCCAACCAACCCCAACCAACTAATCCCAACCAACTAATCCCAACTAATCCCAACCAGCCCCAACCAACCCCAACCAACCAGCCCCAACCATCCCCATCCTGACCCAACCAACTAATCCCAACCAACCAACCCCAACTAACTAATCCCAACCAACCCCAACCAGCCCCAACCAGCCCCAACCAACTAATCCCAACTAATCCCAACCAATCCCAACCAGCCCCAACCAACCCCAACCAACTAATCCCAACCAACCAACTAATCCCAACCAACCCCAACCAACTAATCCCAACCAGCCCCAACCAGCCCCAACCAGCCCCAACCAACCAGCCCCAACCAACTAATCCCAACCAATCCCAACCAGCCCCAACCAACTAATCCCAACTAATCCCAACCAACCCCAACCAGCCCCAACCAACTAATCCCAACCAACCAACCCCATCCTGACCCAACCAACCCCAACCAGCCCCAACCAACTAATCCCAACCAACCAACCCCAACCAACTAATCCCAACTAATCCCAACCAGCCCCAACCCCAACCAGCCCCAACCAACCCCAACCATCCCCAACCAACTAATCCCAACCAACCCCAACCAGCCCCAACCAGCCCCAACCAACTAATCCCAACTAACCAGCCCCAACCAACCAACCAACCAACCCCAACCAACCCCAACCCTTCTCCATTCAGAGTCACTTTCAGATCCTCGTTCACTGACAGCGACGGTCCGTCTGTGTCGTTCGCTCTCAGCAGAAACAGACCAGCGAGCTGTTTGTGTGTCAATACAGAAACTACAAGACAAGAAACTGACCGAGAGCTTCAGGAAGAAGTCTGTGAGAAAAACACAGTATTTGAGTTTCCATGAAGGGAGAGCTTTAGCTTCCAGACGTCCTGTTTGTTTTCAGCGGGGAGGAAACATGACGAGGGGAAAAGGAAAAGACTGTAAGGATTTGAATCTTATGAGAAACTGAATTATTGAATTTAATCACTGCTAAAAACTTCATGTTGAAATTTATTTAAAAAATTAAAATATCTCATTTGTTTCTGAATTTAGGAGTTTGAAGTCTGAGTTTGGTGTCGTCTCTACCTGTCTCTACCTTTTATTTGACTTTTTTCTATACTTGTTTTTATTATTGAGCTTTCTTGTTTTTGTTTCCCCTCTGTATGAATATATAAATAAAGCTGCCTTGCCTTTAAGTTTTAAGGGCTCACAAACTCATAAAAAAGATGGTAAACTTACTCAAATCTAAACATTTCAGAAGTCCTTCATCTGATCTCAATTCAAGCTGAATATTTTGGGTTTGCGAGGACGTTCAGTCAGACCTGCTGGTTCCTATCAGGATGAGCTTTTCCAGTCACATTAAAGCATATCCACATTACGGGAAATCTGCTTACTTGCTTTCTTACTGAATGTTGGGATGTTAGACGTAGCTACTCAGACTCAGACTCTAACCTGGCTCTGTACAACATTAATAAAATCCAGTTACTCGAAGCCCTAAAGCTGCCTGATTAATACATAATGTTTGTTTCATTAATATGCACAAAACTAACAATACGACATCTGTAAACATCACCGCTTATAAAACCTGTCAACTATTTAAACACCTCGGTTTTTGCTCAGATTAAACAAACAACGTAACGAGAGCTGTCGAGCTGCTCGCTGGTGGATTTTGTCAGTTTTAGACAAAGCCAAATTTAGCTGTTTCCACGTGTCGAGCTCTAACTCTGTCCTCCGCTAACCCCAACCCCAACCCTAAACCCTGACCCCGACCCTGGCCCTAAACCCTAAACCCTAAACCCTGACCCTGACCCCTGACCCCGACCCTGGCCCTAAACCCTAAACCCTAAACCCTGACCCTGACCCCTGACCCCGACCCTGACCCTAAACCCAACCCTAGACCTAAACCCTGACCCTGACCCTAACCTCTGACCCACTGCTGGCTTTAGTTTCATGTGTACAGACGTGAGAGCGAGAGGAATCAATCTTAAGTAATCTGATCGAACTCTGCAAGAAACTTCACTTGAATAGTCAACAGGAAGTTTTCAGCAGTGGTTAAGTTTCCCTTAAACCTTCCCCTGACTGCAGTTTCCCTCCTGGCCTGGGGGGGGGGGGGGGTTGTGGTCCTCTAAAGGTCTTTCTGCTGGACAGGAAAACAACGTGACAGAAGAGCGAGGTTTAAAGGAAAGGTCTGGAGGGGATAGTGAGGAAGGCAGACGGTGTTCCTCTGGGCAGCAGCGGCCGTCTCCAGTGCACCTTCATGTGGTGCCTCAGGTTGGACCGGGACGAGAACAGCTTGTCACACTGCTGGCAGGAGAACGGCTTCTCCTTGGTGTGGATGCGGCGGTGGCAGATGAGCGCCGTGGACACCCGGAAGGACTTGCCGCAGTCGGGGCACTGGTAGCGTTTGGGCTCGGTGTGGATCCGCCGGTGGTTCTTTAGAGACATCAGGTTGGGGAACTCCTTCTGGCAGGAGTTGCAGAAGTAGGTCCCGGTCTTGTGGCTGTTCTTGTGGTTGAGCAGGGAGCTGGCGTGGCGGTAAGACCGTCCACACTGGTTGCAGACGTAGCTCTTGGAGCTGCTCGTGGAGCCGACCGGGCTGAGATCTGAGACAAGAGAAACAGAGTCTGGTTCAAACGTGGAAATAACAGCAATGTCTAGAAATATAGTTTCTCCTAAAACCTGCAGATCTGAAGTCAAGTCCAGTCTGTTTGTTTCCAACCAAATCAAGATCACACGAGGAAATGACGACGAAAGGAAGGAAAGGAGGGAGGAAGGGAGGAAGGAAAGGAGTCAAGATCACACGAGGAAAGACGAGTTTATTCTTACAGCACATTTCAGCAACGAGGTGTTTCAACATAAAACATTAAAAATAAAGAAAAGACAAACATTATAAAAGGACATTTAACCCTCCTGTTGTCCTCGAGTCAAGGGAGGAAGGAAGGAAGGAAGGAAGGAGAGAGGGAGGAAGGAAGGGAGGAAGGAAGGAAGGACGGAAAGGAGGAAGGGAGGAAGAAGGAAGGGAGGAAGACGGAAGGAAGGAAAGGAAGGAAGGGAGGAGGAAGGAAGGGAGGAAAGAAAGAGAGAAGGAAGGAAGGACGGAAAGGAGGAAGAAGGAAGGGAGGAAGACGGAAGGAAGGAAAGGAAGGAAGGGAGGAGGAAGGAAGGGAGGAAAGAAAGAGAGAAGAAAGGAAGGAAAGGAGGAAGGAAGGGAGGAAGAAGGAAGGAAGGGAGAAGGAGGAAGGGAGGAAGGACAGACGGAAGGAAGGAAGGAAGGAAGGAAGGAAAGAAGGAACAGTCAAAACAGACAGGGTCAATTTGACCCGGGAGGACGACAGGAAGGAACAGTTCAAACAGTAAAAGCAGAGTTCAGGGAGAGAAATGAATCTTCAGCGGCGGTCTGAGGACAGGAAGTAGATCTGGACTCTGAGGACAGGAAGTAGATCTGGACTCTGAGGACAGGAAGTAGATCTGGACTCTGAGGACAGGAAGTAGATCTGGACTCTGGATGCTTCACAACGCAGCAGCAGATAATAAATGTTAGACTCTAAAACATTTAACGCTCCGGCCCACATGAGATCAGACTGGTCTGCATGTGGCCCTTGAATGAAAATGAGTTTGACTCCTCTGGTTTAAATCATTATAGATTTATATTTCATTCTAATCAAACTCAGTCAGAACAAGAGAAGAAGAGAACTCAGAGGAAACAACCACAGACTGTATAAAAGAAACAGACGTAACATCCGTGACGTCACCCATTGGTTTGTGGACTGCTGCTCGGAAGCCAATAGTTTCTAATCTAGGCAGCGCCATCTTGAAAATTTCAGGTGCATGCTGGGAAAAATAAAAACTTGGATTCTACTTATATGGGCATGAGGCGGAGTCATGGGCGGAGCCATGTGGAGGTTGCTATGGTTACGAGGGCTGGATCTGGAGGACATTGGTCAATCAACCTGTCAATCAGGACGTAGCCCCGCCCCCTAATGCATACCCTGCTTTATCGTCACATATAAAATCAGGGAGGCCAAAATGTCCCAAATGAACATCATACTGCATTGAAGAAGGCTTTAAACTAGCGATTGAGACCATAAACACATTTTGAAAACGTTTACTGAGGTTAGAAATCAAGTGAGAAGTTGCTGAATTCTCCATTGACTTGTATAGAGACGGTCGCCCCCTGGTGGCCTTTTGGTAGAATGCAGCTCTAAGTTACTTCTCCATTGACTTGTATAGAGACGCTCGCCCCCTGGTGGCCTTTTGATAGAATGCAGCTCTAAGTTACTTCCTGGTTGGCTTCATTTCAGAGGACCGTAGCTCCCCGTCTGGAAACAACATGAAACCGTTTTAAAGAGGACAGAAGAAGAAGAAAGCGGTCTCTGGAGACGCAGCCAGCTTCACTTTAACACCAAATCACAATAAAGTGATTATTTTGTTCCACGGTTTGATTCCCGAGAGCTCGGTCTGAGCTGCGTGACCAAAGGATTACTCTGGATTTACTTCATTTACACCTCCGGCTGCTGCAGCGGGGAAATTCACCACAAAGGGTTATTACACACAAATTACACACAAATACACACAAATACACATACACACACAAATACACACAAATTACACACATACACACACACGACACGGCCCAACATCAACCCGATAGCTCCACGATGACAATTCTTTCCTTCCTCCCTTCCTTCCTTTCCCTCCTTCTTCGTTCTTCCTTCCTCGTTCCTTTCCTTCCTTCTTCCTCCCTTCCTTCCTTTTGTCCTTCCTCCCTCCTTCTTTCTTCCTTCCTTCCTTTGTCCCTCCCTCCTTTCCTTCCTTCTTCCTCCCTTCCTTCCTTCTTCCTCCCTTCCTTCCTCCCTTCCTCTTTTCCTTTCTCTCTCCCTTCCTCCTTCCTTCTTTCCTCCCTCTCTCCCTCCCTCCTTCCTTCCTTCCTCCCTCCTTTCCTTCCTTCTTCCTCCCTTCCTTCCTTTCCCTCCTTCTTCCTCCCTTCCTTCCTTCCTCCCTTCCTTCCTCCCTTCTTGTCTCTTTCTTTCCTCCCTCCTTTCCTTCCTTCTTCCTCCCTCCTTTCCTTCCTTCTTTCTCCCTCCCTCCTTTCCCTCCTTCCTTCCTTTCCCGATGATGCTGATTCCTCCTAGTGGCCAGTCGCGGTATTACAGCTAATAAAACTGCAGTTAAGCTCCGTTATGACTCTCTATGTTACGATATTTTGATCCATGGAAGTTTTTATATTTGTGAAACTTCCCTCGGCATCGTCACAGTGTAAAGTCTGTGGGCCGAGCAGGAAGTGCTACTGAGCATGTGCAGTGGAGCCGCAAAACGAGGAAGTAAACACAGAAGCTGGAAACGTTTCTTCTTGGTTCTTAAAGGACTGAATGGATCCGATGTCCAGCCTTTATAATAGATCCACGCCTGGTATTAAGCTCCGTTAAGATCTGTTATTACTTTGTTTTATCATATGTTTGATGATAAATGGTTGTAATTTAGATGAGATGAGTGAGGGAAGGATGGAGCGTGAGACCGACAGGCGGATCGGTGCGGCGTCTGCAGTAATGCGGACTCTGCACAGATCCGTCGTGGTGAAGAGAGAGCTGAGCCGAAAGGTTCCTACCCTCACCTCTGGTCATGAGCTTTGGGTTCCTACCCTCACCTCTGGTCATGAGCTTTGGGTTCCTATCCTCACCTCTGGTCATGAGCTTTGGGTTCCTACCCTCACCTCTGGTCATGAGCTTTGGGTTCCTACCCTCACCTCTGGTCATGAGCTTTGGGTTCCTACCCTCACCTCTGGTCATGAGCTTTGGGTTCCTACCCTCACCTCTGGTCATGAGCTTTGGGTTCCTACCCTCACCTCTGGTCATGAGCTTTGGGTTCCTACCCTCACCTCTGGTCATGAGCTTTGGGTTCCTACCCTCACCTCTGGTCATGAGCTTTGGGTTCCTACCCTCACCTCTGGTCATGAGCTTTGGGTCGTGACCCAAAGAACAAGATGGCGGGTACAAGCGGCTGAAATGAGCTTCCTCCGTAGGCTGGCTGGGCTCTCCCTTAGAGATAGGGTGAGAAGCTCAGTTATCCGGAGGGAGCTCGGAGTAGACCCGCTGCTCCTCCACGTTGAGAGGAGCCAGATGAGGAGGCTCGGGCATCTAGTCAGGATGCCTCCCGGACGCCTCCCTGGTGAGGCGTTCAGGGCCCGTCCCACCGGTAGGAGACCCAGGACACGCTGGAGAGACTATGTCTCTCGGCTGGCCTGGGAACGCCTCGGGATCCCCCGGGAAGAGCTGGACGAAGTGGCTGGGGAGAGGGAAGTCTGGGCTTCCTGCTTAGGCTGCTGCCCCCCCGAGACCCGACCAGGATAAGAGGAAGAAGACGGATGGATGGATGGGTTGTAATTTATGGTAGCGTTTACGGAGCTGCTACTGAGTGATTTAATGTGTGTAAAGTATTATATAGTTTATTATATAGTAACAAAGCTTCTTGGTAATTAATGTTATCCGGTTGGAAAGTTTGTTTATTTCCCTTTTAAATGGAGCCAGGTGTGTGAGGAACATGCGTTATGGAGCTTCTCCACTAGGGATAGTCTCTGGTACCTGATGCTTCTTTAGTACCGGCTGCTCTGAGGGTCCAAGCGAGCCGAGCCGATACTAAGTGTGATGTCATCAGACTGCCGGCCTCTGATTGGTCAGAGAGTCACTTGACGTCATTGCAGTTATTGTCCAATGACACGCCTCGAAATTTCCATTTCAAATATAATTTTCCATTGTCTCTTTAACCCTTCCTTCCTTCCTTCCTTCCTTCCTCCTTCCTTCCTTCCTTCCTCCCTGCCTTCTTTCTTCCTCCCTCTTTTCCTTTCTCCCACCCTCGTTCCTTATTTCCTCCGTCCTTCCTTCCTTTCCTTCCTTCCATCTGTCCTTCCTCCCTCCCTCCTTCTCTCCTCCCTTCCTTCTTTCCTTCCTCCCTCCTTTCCTTACTTCCTTCTTCCCTTCCTCCTTCTCTTTCTTCCTCCCCCTACCTTCCTTCTTTCCTTCTTCCCTCCCTCCTTCTCTCTTTCTTTCCTCCATCCCCTTTCTTCTTCCTTCTTCCTTCCTTCTTCCCTTCCTCCCTCCCTCCTTCTCTCTTTCTTCCCTCCCCCCACCTTCCTTCCATCTTTCCTTCTTCCCTTCCTCCCTCCCTTCCTTTCTTCCTCCTTTCCATCCTTTCTCCCTCCTTCCTTCTCCTTCTTTCCTTCCTCCATCCCCCTTTCTTCTTCCCTTCCTTCTTTCTTCCCTTCCTCCCTCCCTCCTTCTCTCTTTCTTCCCTCCCCCCTACCTTCCTTCCATCTTTCCTTCTTCCCTTCCTCCCTCCCTTCCTTCCTTTCCATCCTTTCTCCCTCCTTCCTTCCTTCCCATCCTTTCCCTCCCTTCCTTCCTTCTTTCTTCCCTTCCTCCCTCCCTCCTTCTCTCTTTCTTTCCTCCCCCCTACCTTCCTCCCTCCCTCCTTCTCTTTCTTTCCTCCCCCCTACCTTCCTTCTTCCCTTCCTCCCTCCCTCCTTCTCTCTTTCTTTCCTCCCCCCTACCTTCCTTCTTCCCTTCCTCCCTCCCTCCTTCTCTCTTTCTTTCCTCCCCCCTACTTTCCTTCTTCCCTTCCTCCTCCCTCCTTCTCTCTTTCTTTCCTTCCCCTACCTTCCTTCCTTCCTCCGTCCTTCCTTCCTTTTCCTTCCTTCTTTCTTCCCTTCATCCTCCCTTCCTTCTTTCTTTCCTCCATAATTCCTTCCTTCCTTTCCTTACTTCCATCTGTCCTTCCTCCCTCCCTCCTTCTCTCCTACCTTCCTTCTTTCCTTCCTCCATCCCCCTTTCTTCTTCCTTCCTCCCTCCCTCCCTTCTCTTTCTTTCCTCCCCCCTACCTTCCTTCCTTTGTTCCTCCGTCCTTCCTTCCTCCCTCCTTCCTTTCCTTACTTACATCTGTCCTTCCTACCTCTCTCCTCCCTTCCTTCTTTCCTGCCTCCCTCCCTCCTTCCTTCCTTTCCTTACTTCCATCTGTCCCTTCCTCCCTCCCTCCTTTCTCCATCCCCCTTTCTTTCTTCCTTCCTTCCTTCCTTCTGTCCTTCTTCCCTCCCTCCCTCCTACCTTCCTTTCTTCCTTATTTCCTTTCCTTTCCTCCCTTCCTCCTTCTGTCCTTCCTCCCTCCCTCCTTCTCTCTTTCTAATATAATAATAATCTAAAGTGTGTTGAAGGAGTGGAAGAACACCGAGCTCTGCTGTGTGTCCTCTTTCCTTCCTCCCTCCCTCCTTCCTTCCCTTACTTCCATCTGTCCTCCTTCCATCCCCCTTTCTTTCTTCTTCTTCCTTTCCTTCCACCCTCCCTCCCTCCTTTCTTTCCTTCCTCCCTCCCTCCTTCTCTCTTTCTAATATAATAATAATCTAAAGTGTGTTGGAGGAGTGAAGACACCGAGCTCTGCTGTGTGTCCTCCTCCTTTCCTCCTTCCTTCCTCCCTCCCTCCCTCCTTCCTTCCTTCCCTCCTTCCTTCCCTTCCTTCCTTCCTTCCTTGTGTGTGTTGGAGGAGTGAAGACACCGAGCTCTGCTGTGTGTCCTCCTTCCCTTCCTTCCTTCCTTCTTCCCTTCCTCCCTCCCTCCTTCTCTCTTTCTTTCCTCCCCCCTACCTTCCTTCCTTCCTTCCTTCCTTCCTTGTGTGTGTTGGAGGGAGTGAAGACACCGAGCTCTGCTGTGTTTTTGCAGCTATTATTTTCAGTACTCAGCAGTAAGGGTATAATACTATATGGACAAGTTCTTCCGTTAAGAAATCAATTATCAAAACATAGTTTATAAAAGTGTATAGTAAGCATTACATATATATGCATGGAAACAAAGAGTTAGAACTTTAAAACAGAACAAAAGAGAGGAGGAGGAAGGGTGGGGGGGGGGCTGGAGGGGTGGGGAGGAGGAGGAGGGGGGGGGGGGGTATAATTGCTCCAAACCAATCTCTTTTTTTATTCTTCTTCTTTTTCTCTATAAACTAGTTGAAAGTTGAAATGCAGGCGGGAGGAAACGAACTGAAACACGTTGGAGGAATAAAAAATAGAGAATGTACAAGTTATTATTACTCCTGTGTTCTAGGTCAAAGGTCAAAGGTCAAAGGTCAAAGGTCACATCGACTCCTACAGCACTTAACGGTCACTGCACGGCTTTGACTTTTTAAAACCTTTTTTTTTTTTTTTTTTTAATGTGTGTTATTTTTTTCTTTTTTTTCAATTTTCTTTTTTTTAAAACTAGCACCAGTGCTCCTGAAAAACGCTGACTTGACAAACTGTGTGTTGTTTTTCTTTTTTAAAACGTTAAAAAACACACAACAACAACAGAGGTTTCCAACAAATCAAAGAGTCCAAAAAAAAACAAAAAAAAAACAAAAACAAAAAAAACAAAACAACGCAATTTAAATAAAATGAAAAAAAAAGGAAAAAAAGGAAAAGAAAGAAAAAGAAAAGCAATAAAAACACAAGTTACCATAAAATTGAACAAAGATGAAATGATGAGGACTTGAATTCACTCCAAACAGAAAGAAGTCATCCCTTTTTCAAAAGTGAAACAGGAAGTGAGTGTGGAAGAGAGGAAGAGGAGGAGGAGGAGGAAGAGGAGGGAGAGGAGGAGGAGGAAAAGGAGGAGGAGGAAGAGGAGGAGGAGGAGGTGAAGAAGTCATCCCTTTTTCAAAGTGAAACAGGAAGTGAGTGTGGAAGGAGAGGAAGAGGAGGAGGAGGAGGAAGAGGAGGAAGAGGAGGAAGAGGAGGAAGGAGGAAGAGAAGAGGAGAAGGAGGAGGAGGGGAAGAGGAGGAGGAGGAGGAAGAGGAAGAAGGAGAGGAAGAGGAGGAGGGAGAGGAGGAAGAGGAAGAGGGGGAAGAGGAGGAGGAAGAGGAGGGGATGATGGGAAGGAGAGGAAGAGGAGGAAGATGATGGGAAGGAGAGGAAGAGGAAGAGGAGGATGATGGGAAGGAGAGGAAGAGGAGGAAGAAGAGGAGGAGGAAGGAGAGGAGGAAGAGGAGGTGAAGAAGTCATCCCTTTTTCAAAGTGAAACCAGGAAGTGAGTGTGGAAGGAGAGGAAGAGGATGAGGAGAAGGAGGAGGAGGAGGAGGAAGAGGAGGAGGAAGAGGAGGAGGAAGAGGAGGATGATGGGAAGGAGAGGAAGAGGAGGAGGAGGAAGAGGAAGAAGAGGAGGAGGAGGAAGAGGAGGATGAGGATGATGGGAAGGAGAGGAAGAGGAGGATGATGGGAAGGAGAGGAAGAGGAGGATGATGGGAAGGAGAGGAAGAGGAGGAGGAGGAAGAGGAAGAAGAGGAGGAGGAGGAAGAGGAAGAGGAGGATGATGGGAAGGAGGAGGAGGAGGCGGAGGAAGAGGAAGAAGAGGAGGAGGAAGAGGAAGAAGAGGAAGAGGAGGATGATGGGAAGGCTCGACTGAGAAAGGCGAGAAATTAAATAAAATAAAAACCTTTAAATGTTCTGGAGAGTCTCAGTGTTCGTTTAACGGAGTCCATCATCTCCAGAGAAGAGGGGGATTATGGGTAATAGGTAGTGTGTGTGTGTGTGGGGGGGTGAGGGGGGGGGGGGGGGGGGGTGGAGGAGGAGGTGGAGGTGGAGGTGGGGGGGGGTGTTTTACATCAACACAGCTCTAAACTCACACATCCTAAAGACTAGCGCCGTCCATTACAAGTGTTAATAATCATAATAATTTAAATAAATGCATTAACTACAATGATCTGTCTTCTTTTTTTTTTCTTCCCTCCTTCTTTCTCTTTTATATATATATATATATTTAAAAAAAAAGAAAAGAAACAAAAGAAAGAAAAAGAATAAGAGAAAAAAAAAAAGAAAGAGGTACTGTAGATAATTACAGTCAAGAAGTTACGATTACAATACAGGATCAAACAGAACAGAGCCGATCAATAATCAATAATCAATATACATCTTTTCCTTTTATCCTTTTTTTCCTTTTCCGCCGCGGTTTCTCTTTTTCTCTTCCCTCCTTTCTTTTTTCTTTTTTTAAGTTTTCTCTCGTTTCTCGCTTCGTTCACGCTGGTTTAACATCCGAGGTTTTTACAGTACGAGTAAAGTGACGAGAGGAGGGAGGGAAGGAGGGAGGGAGGGAAGGAGGGAGGGAGGGAGGAGGGGGCGGGGTCTATACGTGATGTCACAAGAGGCCAGCGAATCAGAGAGGAGAGAGAGACGTGTTCCACATACAGATTCCAACGGAGACGAAGATGAAACAAGCGTTAAGATGTTCAACGATATATAAGAGAGAGAGAGAGAGAGAGAGGAGAGAGAGAGAGAGAGAGAGAGAGAGAGAGAGAGAGAGAGAGAGAGAGGAGAGAGAGAGAGAGAGAGAGAGGAGGAGAGAGGAGGAGAGAGGAGAAAGAGAGGAAGAGTAGAGGAGGAGGTAGAGGAGGAAAAGGAGGAGGAGTAGAGGAAGAGAGAGGAGGAAGAGAGAAGGAGGAGAGAGGAGAGTAGAGGGAGAGAGGAGAGAGAGAAGAGAGAAGGAAGAGAGGAGGAGGAAGAGAAGGAGGAGTAGAGAAAAGGAAGGAGGAAGAGGGGGGGGGGGAGGAGAGAGAGAGAGAGGAAGAGAGGAGGAGGAGGAGAGGGGAAGAGAGAGGAGAAGAGAGGAAGAGGAAGAGGAGGAAGAGTAGTAGAGACACAGCAGCAGGTTTGTGACTAAAGGAGAGATTAATCTCTTAGATTAATCTCTTAGATTAATCTCTTAGATTTAAAGTCAGATTTAATTCATTAAGAGTTTTAAAGGTTTCACTTTAATGTTTAACTGTAGAATATTACACCATTACCAAACAGTCTTTATATGTTCAGAACATTAAATATCATCAGCCAGTAAATCATCTTTATTTTGTCTACTTCCTAATATCAGACGCTAAAACCCAAATCTGTGTTTCGGTAAATATGTGGTATTTCATTATAAACATTTAAATGATTTGATAGTAAAAGATCTGCAGATGAAATGTTAGTCGCAGCTTTTACGTCTTTAATCTTTACTGCTTAAAACTGAAATCAGTAAATTCATCAAGTTTCTAAGAAAACAGTTTAAATTATTTTAATTAATTTAAATATTTGATAATAAAAGCTGCAGATGAACTTTTTCACTTTATCGACCCAACAGCTCAACGTCTGTTTAACTTTCATCCAGTTTAATATTCATATTTAATTATCTGGTATCAGTCGGATCGTTAAACGTGCTGAATGAACACGTTAGTCACCATTAATGATCCGACACGCTGAGGAGGAGGAGGAGGAGGAGGAGGAGGAAGAGGAGGAAGAGGAGGAGGAGGAGGAGAAGAAAAAGGGAGGAGAGGAGGAGGAGGAGGAGAAGAAGAAGGGAGGAGAGGAGGAGGAGGAGGAGAAGAAGGAGTAGAAGAAGGAGGAGGAAAAGAAGAAAAAAGAGAAGAAGAAGAACGGAGGAGGAGGAGGAGAAGAACGGAGGAGGAGGAGGAGAAGCACGAAGAAGAAGAAGAAGAAGAAGAAGAAGAAGAAGAAGAAGAAGGGAGGAGAGGAGGAGGAGGAGGAGAAGAAGAAGGAGGAGGAGAAGAAGAAGAAGAAGGGAGAAGTAGAAGAAAGGAGGAGGAGGACTAGGAGGAGAAGAAGAAGAAGAAGAAGAAGAAGAAGAAGAAGGAGGAGGAGGAGGAGGAGAAGAAGAAGCAGAAGGAGGAGGAGGAGGAGGAGGAAAAGCACAAAGAAGAAGAAGAAGAAGAAGAAGAATGGAGGAGGAGGAGAAGAAGAAGAAGCAGAAGAAGAAGGAGAAGGAGGAGGAGTAGAAGAAAGAGGAGGAGGAGAAGAAGGAGAAGAAGGAGAAGAAAAAGAAGGAGAAGGAGGAGGAGTAGGAGGAGGAGGAGAAGAAGAAGAAGGAGAAGAAGAAGAAGGAGAAGGAGGAGGTCAGAAGTGGAGAGTTTTGTGTGGTTGCATCAAAGTAAAAGAACAAACTGATCATCGGGCAGCAGCTTTCTATTTCCCTTTAATAAAACTTCATCAAGCTGGAGGAGAAGCTGCTCCACCTTTAACTACGTCTGTAAGAAGAAGCTGCTCCACCTTTAACTACGTCTGTAAGAAGAAGAAGCTGCTCCACCTTTAACTACGTCTGTAAGGAGAAGCTGCTCCACCTTTAACTACGTCTGTAAGAAGAAGCTGCTCCACCTTTAACTACGTCTGTAAGGAGAAGCTGCTCCACCTTTAACTACGTCTGTAAGAAGAAGCTGCTCCACCTTTAACTACGTCTGTAAGGAGAAGCTGCTCCACCTTTAACTACGTCTGTAAGAAGAAGCTGCTCCACCTTTAACTACGTCTGTCCGGAGTGTTCAACACATCTATTACTACACCACACCACCCTCTTCCCTTTTTATTCACATTACAACTCATTTTATCTTTGTGTCTTTAGAAAGCTGGTGTTTTCAGATTTTGAGATTTTCAGAATAAAAGCGCTTTAAGATTAAATTGATAAAGGGTTAGGGTTTGAAAGCTCTGGGTCTTTATCTGAGTTGGTTTTGTTCTGTGTGTGACGGTAAAAGTAATAAATCCTCAGAGAGAGAGAGAGAGAGAGATAGAGAGATAGAGAGAGAGAGAGAGAGAGAGAGAGAGAGAGAGAGAGAGAGAGAGAGAGAGAGAGAGAGAGAAAAGGAAGGAGGAGGAGGAAGAGAGGGAGAGGAGTAGAGGAGGAGGAAGAGAAGAAGAGTAGAGGAGGAGGAGGAAGAGAAGAGGAGGAGGAAAAGGAAGAGAAGAAGAGTAGAGGAGGAGGAGGAGAGAGAGAGCGAGAGCGAAGAACGGAAAACACGGCACGACCTCGCCAACGTCCAAGCAGAGCAAGTAATCACATTTAACCCTTCACATACTGCTCAGGTCTAATTAACAGCCTGTAAAACCCCCCCACACGTCTTTTATTTTGAAATTTGATGACTATCATGACTTTAGTGGCTTGTAAAAACACCCCACATGTCTTTTATTTTGAAATTTCATGACTATCATGACTTAAATGGCCTGTAAAAACACCCCACACGTCTTTTATTTTGAAATTTCATGACTTTCATGACTTAAGTGGCCTAAGATGCAGGAAAAATGTTATATTTGTGTATTAGCTGCTATAAATGTGTGTATATTGAGGCTGTTCTGGGTCAAATTTAAGCCCAAAGTTTCCAATTTCAATCATTATTTAAATTGTTGAGTTATATTTTCATATCTTGGGTAAAACAGGACTTTATATTGAGTGATAGTAGCTGCTTTCTAACCAGATCTGTGGTTCAATATTTAGTATAGACACTTCTTATGAGGAGAGCTAAGAGTGGAGGTGTGTGATATGAACAGTATGTGAGGGGTTAATGTCTATTTACTATAAAACTGTAAAGTCTACAGTTCCTCTCTGCATCACTTCCTGTCTCCACACTCCTAAAAACACAACAGTAAGAGAGGAGAGAACATTTCATCCTGAACTTTGCTTCAAGAAGCTGCTGAATCTGTATGTGTGAACGAGTCATCAGGAAGTCAAAACACACACACACACACACACACACACACACACACGCACACACACACACACACACACACGCACACGCACACTAAAACCAGACCCTCCCAGACCGAAGCGTCCCATCCCAGAAGTCACAGCCGCCTCTCGTCAAAACCGTTCAGGTAGAAAAAAGGAAACACAAAGCAAACCCTGCGGCACCTACATGTTGGTCATACTTAAATAAAAACAGTTTGAACTTTTGTTTTCGACTCCATCAAAAGTCAGAATATGGTTTTAAAAACATTGTGACTAAAGGCCACGAGAACAAGATTTTTCATCAAGACAAAAAAAAACTCCCTATGAACAGTCAGAGATGGGATGAGGGCGGAAAACAGAGAAACCAACTGCAACACCGGACCAATCAAACTCCTGGGACTGAAATGGATAAGATGGCTCATTACTGGACAACAAGCATCAGACTTCCTCACTTCTTCATGTGGACCCTTCACAGCAGCCGTCAGTCAAAGTCACAACCACAGGACTCATCAGTGTTTGTAACGAGCTGGGCTTCATGTCTCTTATTAAACTGTCTGCGTACAGCTGCGTGAGGCCCTGACACCCAATTTCTCATCAATGTTCCAGATGGAGAACGGTTTAAGAACCTCAGCTCTATAGGGCAACATGCAGTGGGGGGGGGAGTAAGGCAGGTGTAGCAGTAGTGAAGTCCATGCAGCTCTTAACTACATCATGTCTGTCTACAGTCCATGTCTGCCTGTCAGTCAGTGTGTGGGGCAGTAAAGCAGCTCTAAGCCCAGGCCTGGTGGGGTCGTCTGTGAAGGAAGCGTCCGCTCGGGACAGATTAGGACAGACGTGGAGAGAGAGAGGTGTGTGTGTGTGTGTGTGTGTGTACTCCAAACTCTGTCCTCTCAGTGTGTGTGCAGCGTCCATTTTGTGTTCTCCCTCCTGCTTTCAGTGTATGTGCAGTCATGCAGTCCTGTCCGTCACACACACTACAGCCACACATGGAAAATGAGGAAGAGGAGGGTGAGCAGGAGGAAGAGCTACGATTTGGCACCTCCAGAAACCTTGGCATGAGACTGGCTCCCCACCTCCCCCTGTCTGTCTGGCACAACCCCCCTCCCTCATCCCTTAGCTTATATGAATGGGCCGCCGGGCATACCCAGGAAGTTGGGCGCACCCATGGCCATGGGAGGGGGCGCCGTCGAGCCGCTCCAGTGCACCTTCATGTGGTGCCTCAGGTTGGACTTGGACGAGAAGCGCTTGTCACACTGCTGGCAGGAGAACGGCTTCTCCTTGGTGTGGATGCGGCGGTGGCAGATGAGTTGGGTGGAGACGCGGAAGGACTTGCCGCAGTCGGGGCACTGGTAGCGTTTGGGCTCGGTGTGGATCCGCCGGTGGTTCTTTAGAGACATCAGGTTGGGGAACTCCTTCTGGCAGGAGTTGCAGAAGTAGGTCCCGGTCTTGTGGCTGTTCTTGTGGTTGAGCAGGGAGCTGGCGTGGCGGTAAGACCGTCCACACTGGTCACAGACGTGGGGCTTGAGGGCCTCGCTGTGGCCCCCACGGCTGCGGGCTCTGGCCATGCTGCTGGGATTGAGTCCTTGCTCTTGCATTAATGTGTGGTCCAGGCCTGATCCCCAGCCCAGCTCCTGGGAGCCCCCCGGTCGGGGCTGCTGGGGTCTGGGCTGGCGAGGCTGTGGCGCCTGGCCGTGGGTGATCTCCATGTGGAGCCTGAAGCTGGCCTGTGTGGGGAAGGCGCGCTGGCAGGACCGGCAGGTCAGCTCCCGCTGTTTTTGGTGGACGCGTCTGTGGTTGTAGAGCTGAGAGGAAACACGGAAGGCTTTACCGCAGTCGTGGCAACGGTGGCGCCGCGTCTCGGAGTGGATACGGCGATGGTTCTTCAGGGCAAGCAGGTTGGAGTAGGTTTTGAGGCACACAGCGCAGTGGTAGATGCCGACAGTGTGGGTGTTTTTGTGGTTGAGGAGGGAGCTGGCATGGCGGTAGGAGCGGCCGCATTGATCACATCTGTGCAGAGACAAACAAGGAAAAACAAGGGGGGGGGGGGTAAAGGGGACGGGAGGAGGGACAGAAGGAAAGAAAAGGGGAGATTAGTAACTGAAGATGGTGGTTTGTTCTCACTGGTCTAGCCACGTTAATCTCAGTTACTGGTTACCACTTTCTTTGAATTACTAAAATCTCTTAAATTAGTCGTCATCTAAAATTTTGCACATACAGGTATATGATCTGAAATCCGGCTCAATGGTTTTTTAAAAGAAGACTACTACAAAGTGGTGTACCATTTAAAGCTATGATTTCTTGACAGGTCATAGGGGAGAGGACTGCTGGGTGGGGGAGGGAGGGACATGGGAGAAACTCTGAACAAACAAGGGAGGTATCTGCTGCTCCCTGCACTGCACAAATGGACACAAGCTTCAAACAGCTTCGTTCACGTCTGAAAAATCTTCTGTCACGGTTTTCTTCTTTTTGCGTGAAAATGTAGTGATGAAAAAAATCCATAAACATGCCCAGAGAACATCTACCACCACGACACATGAGTGAAGTTGCTTGTCATTCCTTCATCTGTTAAGAATAATAACCTCTAGACATGTGCAGTGCAGCTAGCTCCAAATACTTCATAATCTTCCCCTGTGGTTTCAGTTTGCCAACAAACATCAAAATGCAAGAGCCCCATCACATTAACTGCAGTTTCTAGTCTAGTAACTGGCCAATATCAGACAGAACAAATAAGAGACTATAATCAAAATCATAGCAAAGAAGAAGGAACACACAACATCAATACTTTAAATTTTGCTAATATGCTAAATACAGAATACTACTTAAAATCAAATCTGTGTCAAAGTTGGCTAAGAAAACAAAAGCATGTTAACAATACATCTAAACATGACATGTTTGACTGTAGGAAGCCTAAATACTAAAGTGTGTGATATATGCTAACTGAAAGCAAACGGGGTTGACTTATCTGGTCTCTCCACTAATTCAATTTGTCCAAACTTCAGAAAAATCCGAATTCCGGTACGCGTATGGTCCCAAGGAAGCCGGATTGGAGATCATATACCTGTAATAGACATGTAGAGACCTAAATTTATCTTCACTAATTTTTTACAACTTCGAAGAATCACAAACAACTGACGAGAACTCACGTGTACCGACACTCGTCGCCCTCTCCCGTGGGTGCAGCGGCCTTCCTCCTGACTTCCATGCCTACCTGGTTGTCCCCGCAGCGGTGCCGGGCCAGACCGGACCTCCCCTGGAAACTCTTCCCACAGGTGGGACAGCCGAAAGGAGTGGCACCCTCCTCGTGGACCTTCTGGTGGTTGCGGAGGAACCTGGCCAGTCGGAAGGCTTTCCCACACGTGTGGCAGATGTGCTTCTTCCGCTGCGTGTGGATCCGCATGTGGTTCCGCAGCGCCATGTAGTTGGTGTAGGGTTTGTCGCAGAAGTTGCACCGGAAGTTGCCCGTCTTGTGGGTGTGCTTGTGGTTCAGTAAGGAGCTTGCATGCTTGTAGGCGCAGCTGCACAAGTCACAGGCGTACGGTCTCTCGTCAGAGTCGAGGTCCACGGAGCTTCTCTCCATGCTGATGTTGGTGGAGCTGTTGGCGGACGAGGAAGAAGGCAGGTGCTGGGCTGGGCAGTCGTGAGCAGCAAGTTCATCAGCCGTGGCAAAGCCTTCACAGCAGCCATCACACTCAAAATCCATCTGGGCCCCGGGGCCCTGGGGGCCTTTGCACAGCCCCGCTGTAGTGTGGGTAGCTAGCTGCCTCTGAGTGCGGAAGCCTTTGCCGCACTCTTGGCAGTTGTGCTTCTTCTGAGCAAAGTGGAGGCGTAGGTGGTTTTTCATAGCCAGTCTGTTGGGGTATGTAGAATTGCAAACATTGCAGTGGTACTCCCCAATTTTGTGGAGGTTCTTGTGATTGGCCAGACTGCCTGCATGGCGATATGTCTTTCCACATTCTTCACAGGCGAAAGGACGCCGCCCAGTTTCAGCCGGGTCAAACTTCTGGGGCCTGGACGTTCCAGCTGAAGAGTAGGGCTTTTTGAAACCCTGATGGCTGTATTTAACACCCATTACTTGGCTTTTCGATGACTCTCCTCTCATTGACTGCATTTGAGACGGGCCAGGCTGCTGGAAGCGGGAACCATTGGGACCAGACCGGACAAGGCCTTTGGCCCGGTGCTCTTCGTGGAGACGGAGGTGGTTAATCAGCTGTTTTTGGATCTTGAAGGCCTTGCCGCATTCTTCACACTTGTGCCTGCAACAGGGATGGACAAAGATAAAGAAACACTGTAGATTTCCTTTTGTGTAATACTTGAAATTAATCTCCAAACACTAACATCATTCATCAATAAGTAAATTTGGAACCTTGACACCTAGATGAAATTCACTCCACATATATGTAATTGAAACATGTATTTCCTCTTTTAACATAACTTTAGCATCCACACTAAATGCTAAGCGAGGCAGCAGCTGTACTTAGTGACAGTGTCTGTCCACCATGGCAATGTTTTGGGACCTGAACATTCTCTTACATGACTGTAAAATGTAGAATCGCCTTTAAAATGTTTACAGCTATTAAAAAATAAAAATCAGGGACTTACCTCTTCAGGTCAAAGTGGGTCCTTTGGTGATTCTTGAGAGCTAGTAGATTGTAGTAGCGTTTCTGGCACACCAAGCAGCGGAAAACACCAGTCTTATGGGACTTTTTGTGGTTAAGGAGGGAGCAGGGGTGTCTGTATCCTCGTCCGCATTGGTCACACTTGTGGGGTTTGTCACTTTGGTCAACCATCGGCCTCCGTCCATCACCACCAACATCACGGCTTCCTCCTGCGACTCCACCAGCAACGCCTTCTCCTCCAGACATCCCTTTGGCTCCGTTCAGTCCCTGCTTGCTCAGTGAGCTGCCCCGATTTTTTCCAGGGCACAAGTGTGTGATAAGATGGTGACGATCAGCAAAAAACATGCCACAGTCAACACAAATGTGGTTGCGCCCGTCCATCTTGTCATTGCCATTTGCTGAACTGCCTCCAATACCCGGTTGCTGGCCATCTGGCCTTTGGGGGCCGTGGACTAGCTGGTGATTCAGGAGGTCCTGCTTCCTGGAGAAGCTCTGCCCACATGTGGAGCAAATCATCCTCCAATCCGCCTCCAGGTTGGAGGGTCCTGCCCCTGTTGGGTTATTGGCATGGCTACGCAGGTGGCTCCTGAGAGCTCTGAGGCTGGCGTAGTGGTTGCCGCACACCGAGCACTGATATACTTCTCCATCATCCTCATCATCCTTTTCATTGTTCCCCATTCTCTTGCCTCCACTCTGGGAGTACTGTCGCTGGCTGCTGCCTTCTTTTAGGTTGCTGGAGCTTCCGGCGGGCAGTGAGGTTCCACTGGAGCTGTGGTAGCTCATGTTCCCTATAAAACCATTGGACATGCTGCCCTGCTGCTGTTGTGGCTGCTGCTGGCCACGGCGGGGACACAGGTGCGACTTGATCCCAGATACGTCGCTGTACATCTCACCGCAGTCAGCACACACGTGTCTGTCCGCCTGGCGGTGAGCAGAGTTGCTCTGGGAAAGTGAGCTGCCGTCGAAGCGGTCGTGAAATTCAAGGGAATCCAACCCACTGCTGTGGCCGCCATCTGGCACAAAATGAGCAGCATCACTGAGGTTTCCTGGCAGTGAGTCCAGAGTTAAAGGCTCTGGAGATAGCCAGTCGTTGCTGTCATTACTAATAGGCTGGTTGGAGGGACGCCCCTTGTGGCTTCGTAGGTGGCTGTGTAGCGCTGCCAAGTGAGGGTACTGCTTACAGCAGATTGTACACTGGTAGTGGCCTGTCTGATGGCAGCGTTTGTGGTTGACCAGGCTACCTGCATGTCTGTAACTTTTGCCGCACTCCCCGCACTTAAAGCGACGCTCTCCATCATCTGGAGAGTTGGCCTGTGGTACACGGCCTCCAGGAGAAGACACAGAGCCCTGAGATCCAGAACTTAGTGTGTCTGAGTTGAGGATAGAGTTGTCCTGGCCATGGGAGGCAGGGTGGGGATCGTGGGTCAGATAGTGGACTTTCAGGGTCTCCAAGTCTGGGTGTCCTGCCCCACAGTATGCACATGTATAGATGGGATTGTTGACCGGGGGCCCCATTATGGGGTCATAAGGACCTCTTTTGTCACTGGGCAAAGGTGGCAGTGGAAGAGGGTCACCCAGAGCCGGGGTGTAAGCCGGGGATCGAACCGCACTCAGATTATGAGGCATGATGCCGGGGAAGCTTCTCGGCAGGCCAAGGGAGGGCGTGGCAGAGTTGTGCAGCAGAATGTGCTCCTGGAAGTCGGCCTTGCTCGGCAGCGTTACCTGACACAGGTGGCAGAAGCAGGCGGTGGGGTTGTCGCTCTGGGATGACTGGGTGCCACTGCTGCGCTCCGAGTCGTGGAGGCTGCTGCTGCTACTGCTGCTGCTCACCATGGATGCCCCGGGAGTCTTGAACTTCGAGTGAGTTCTCTCGTGGCTGTTTAAGGCAGCCAGGTTGCTGAATTGTTTAAAACACACAGAGCACTTAAAAGTTCCTTGTTGGTGACACTTCTTGTGGTTCACAAGGCTACCGTGGTGCCGGTAAGTTCTGTCACACTGGTCACACTTGAAGGGTCTGTCCCAAGCGTTGTCAGACTCAGGGGAACCTTTCTTCCCGTGGTCGTCTGACTCGTGGCTTTGTAGGACACTATGTCCTATACCACTATTGTTTAAATGAGAGCGGCCAAACCCGTCCGAGAGGTCCTGGGCGAGGCCGTAGTCCCTCTCGTCGTGGACTTCTTCTTCTGGTACTTCTTCACTCTCTTCTTCTGTGTGTGCACTACTAGGGGACAATGTATGGATACGAAGGTGGTTCTTCAAAGCTACTGCGTTGGGCAGGGTCCGGGTACAAACGGGACACTGGAACGAACCGACTTCGTGAGACTTCTTATGATTAGCTAGGCTGGCTGCGTGCTTGTAAATTCGGCCACACTGTTCACACTCAAAACGTCCGTTCTCTTCTTGCTGGTAATGTGCTTTCATATGTTCTAGAAGACTTGGAGTACTCGGGCAAACCATATCACACTCTTTACAGGGGAAACCCTTGGCGCGGCTCATATCATGCATTGCCATAGTACTCTAAAGGGAATCGTTTGGAAGGAATCACGGTTCACAACAGAGTAATGAACAGTGATGATAGGGAGGTGGGGGAGGAAACAGTGGGGCTTAGCTCTTCAGCTGACGACGCCGATGGCGCCAATGTTCTCCCCGAGAGCCGTCAGTGCAGGTCCAGCTGATCGGGGCCCACCGTGGGAGGTGGCGGGCCTGCGGGGGTCACACCAGCCAATGAGGTTTCACTGGAGACAAGAAGAAGAAGAAGAAAGGAGGAGGGTTACATACAAGGATCCAGCTTCCAGGGTTTACATCATATTACAATAATCATCACAGCTTTGGCAAACTCACTAATACGCATAAACCCAAAGTGTAATTATTATATACGTCGTTACAAAAGATGAAGATAATCAATAAATCTATCAAGAGAGAAATAATTTAGATCTTCATAAATTAAGAAAAACATTCTCTAGTTCCTTTTTTTCTGTCTCTGGGGTTGGACTGTTGATTACCAATTAATAAGTTATTTTATTTATAATGTAATAAAAGATTAATCAATAGAGATTAATCGCTAGCTACAGGCCGTAAGAAAGACGTCAAATAGTTAAAGTATCATGTCCTTTATCACAGATATAATATGTAACTGGTGTCTGATCATAAAAAACGGACAGAATCTCATCATTTGATAATAAAAGAGGAATAATCAGAATCATTGACGAACATCGGAGATAACGAAACGTTGCATTGACAGAAAAAAACTGCGTACGATAAAGAATTGATCAGGACTCAATAACGGAATCTGATCAATAAGCAGAATCGATAAATCGCATTGATATCAATAAAATATCATCAATTATCGTCCCGAGTCACGTCCGACTCCGAATCACACGTTCAGGGAGCTAACGTAACGTAACAACATAACGCAAAGTAATATAACGTAAGGTAACAACGCAACGCAACAATGTAACGTAACGTAACGACACAGCGTAACAACGTAACGCAACAATGTAACGTAACGTAACAACGTAACATAACGACGTAACGTAACGAAGCGGACGCATCTACGACGATCGGAGCTCCTGCTAGCTTCAGAAGCATTGTGTGCAAGAGTTTCGTAATTACGACGTTGAACATTTGAAATTCTGACGTACGAACGAACCTAGAAAACCAAACCTCACCGAGCACGTTTTTCTATTTTTTAGTTTACGAGTCGTTGATCCGTAGCTCAAAGCAGAATTATCACCTGAGAAACAAAGTAGACTCCGAACTTTATCCCTATTCGCTGTATTTGTGATTTATGTGCTTTTGTTGTGTAGTTTGTGAAAAATAAACACGTTTTTAAAAAGAACAAAAAAAAAGACAAAAAAAAAACAACGTAATGAAGACGAAACACTTTCAGATTTTTTATAAATAATGAACTAAATCATTTAAGTTTAAGTGAGAAACATTTAATATAAATAAACGGAGCTTTTTAAACGTGATGTGAAGCTTTTATGACTTTAAACTGAACATCTGATCATCACAAGCTTCTTATTTGCCGTTTTCTGACGTTATTATATTATGTTGATATTTTACTATATTATGATTATTATTATTATTATTATCATCATCATCATCCGAAGCTCTAAAATTATATTTATATTATAAGGAACTGTCTGATGAGCAGATTAACTTTAATAAAACTGGAATAATAAATAATAAACACAATCAGCTGTCTTTTAATTGTTACGTCTATAACTGAACAACAGAAAGACAGGTGTTTGTGTGTGTGTGTGTGTGTGTGTCTCTGTGTGTGTGTGTGTGTGTGTGTCTCTGTGTGTGTGTGTGTGTGTGTGTGTGTATATGTGTAATATTTACACACTGCTGTTTGTTCCTGCAGCTGCCGAACGTTTCACTGCTTCCTGTCTGAAGTTTATATTTCTAATAAAGTTATTATTATTACTACTGATAGTTTTATTACATTATTTGATTATCATTCTGTAGTTTAGGTTGTTTCATTCTAACGTTTAATAAACCTATTTTATTATTTAGTCGTGGTTATAAATGAAGCGACACCATCGGTCGGCTGAGTGTCTCCATATGGTTCAGTTTAAATTTAAAGGGTTAAAATGTGAAAATAAACGTATGAATAACTTCACACATTCTTTTTTTGTGGACCCAGCATCAAATTTCTGCTTTTAATCCATTTAGAGAGAATATATTAGAGGATTATGGTAAAAATGTCTAAGTGGTGTAACCATAAAAACTTTGTACCAAATAATTCAACTTGCTTAAAAACAGTCAATAGTCAATAAAACACCTTCCTTCCTTCCTTCCTTCCTTCCTTCCTTCCTTCCTTCCTTCCTTCCTTCCTTCCTTCCTACCACCATATCAACTAGTTTGGCATGATCTTACATCCTTCCTTCCTTCCTACCTAACACCATATCAACTAGTTTGGCATGATCTTACATCCTTCCTTCCTTCCTTCCTTCCTTCCTAACACCATATCAACTAGTGTGGCATGATCTTACATCCTTCCTTCCATCTGTCCTTTCTTCCTTCCTTCCTCCTACTTCTTGTTCTTTCTCTCTCTATTCTTCCTTCCCTTCTTTCTTTCGTCCTTCCTTTCTCCCCAGGTGGATCAAATATTTAATATCTATCATTCTTTTGTGGTTACACCATTTGACATTTTGTGGTTACACCATTTGACATTTTGTGGTTACACCATTTGACATGTTCAGGAGCATTCAGTCTTTTGGTATAAAATGGGTCAAATGTCATTTCAAATCTCTCTTATTGATCATTTTTTAATATATTGATTATATTGAAGTGGTCGTAACCTCCATGATGTCTTGCTGCGGAGTTCAGTCTGAATTCAGTCCCTTCCTTCCTTCCTCCCTTCCTCCCTCCCTCCTTGCTCAGTCTGAATTCAGTTCCTTCCTCCCTCCCTCCCTCCCTCCCTCCTTACTCAGTCTGAATTCAGTTCCTTCCTCCCTCCCTCCTTACTCCTTTCCTCCCTCCTTCCCTCCCTCCCTTCCTTCCTTCCTCCCTTCCTTCCTTCCTTCCTCCCTCCCTCCTTACTCCTTTCCTCCCTTCCTCCCTCCCTCCCTCCCACCTTACTCCTTTCCTCCCTTCCTTCCTTCCTCCCTCCCTCCCTCCTTACTCCTTTCCTCCCTTCCTCCCTCCCTCCCTCCTTACTCCTTTCCTCCCTCCCTCCCTCCCTCCCTCCCTCCTTTCCTCCCTTCCTCCCTTCCTTCCTTCCTTCCTTCCTTTCCTTGACTCTCTTATTGATCTTTTTGTAATATATTGATTATATTGAAGTGGTCGTAACCTCCATGATGTCTTGCTGCGGAGTTCAGTCTGAATTTAAACCTGATGCTGCTTTTAAATCTAGTTTCACTCATTTATAGGACACTCATTGAAAGGAAGGAAGGAAGGAAGGAAGGATGGATGGAAGGAAGGAAGGAAGGAAGGACGGGGGAACGAAGGAAGGAGGGAAGGTAGGGGGGAGGAAAGAAAGAGAAGGAGGGAGGGAGGAAGGGAAGAAAGAAGGAAGGAAGGAAGAAGAAACAGGGATGGAGGAAGGAAAGAAGGAAGGGAGGAGAGAAGGAGGGAGGGAGGAAGAACAGATGGAAGTAAGGAAAGGAAGGAAGGAAGGACGGATGAAGGAAAGGAGGGAGGGAGGAAGGACAGATGGAGGGAAGGAAAGGAAGGAAGGACGGAGGAAATAAGGAACGAGGGAGGGAGAAAGGAAAAGAGGAAGGGAAGAAAGAAGGCAGGGAGGAAGGAAAGGAAGGAAAGGAAGGAAGGAAGGAAAGAAGGAAGGAAGGATATTTTGGGATATTTACAGAAGTTACCAAATATAATTATTTGCCCAATAAAGGGTTAAATTAACAGAACGGAGGTAAAACTCTTGAATTTGAACCTTTGATAGAAACATGAAGCTCGATCTGATGTCAGCTGGGTCGAATCAGTCAAATAAAGGATTAAATTATTATTATTCTACATTTATAACTTAATAAATTATCTCTTTAATGTGAAACCCTAACCCTTAGCAGTTTAAATTATATTTTGTCTTTTTTTTTCAGATTATTTTGATAACATTCAATAAAATGAGTTTTAACCCTTACACAGGAAACGTGCACCAGGAGACTCTTTAACTTCCTGTTTCCTCCCGGGTCAAATTCACCCCGTCTGTTTTGACTGTTCCTTCCTTCCTCCCTTACTTCCTTTTTTCCAACCCTTCCTTCCTCCCTCCTTTCCTTCCTTCTTCCTCCCTCCCTCCCTTTTTTCCAACCCTTCCTCCCTCCCTCCCTCCCTCCCTCCCTCCCTCCTTCCTTTCCTTCCTTCCTTCCCTTCCCTCCCTCCCTTCCTCCCTCCCTCCCTTCTTCCTCCCATCTTCTTCCCTTCTTTCTTTCTTTCTTCCTCCCTTCCTTCCTCTCTCCTTTCGTTCCGTCTTCCTTCCTTCCTTCAGGTGCAAATGACATAACTAGTAAGGATTTTTTTCATCTAATTTTTTTCCCCACTCCTGCCTGTTTTTCCTTCCTCCCTTACTTCCTTTTTTCCAACCCTTCCTTTCTTCCTTCCTCCCTCCTTCCTTCTTTCTTTCCTCCATTCCTTCCTTTTTTCCAACCCTTCCTCCCTCCCTCCTTCCTTTCCTTCCTTCTTCCTCCCTCCTTTCCTTCCTTCCTTTCCTTCTTCCTCCCTCCCTCCTTTCCTTCCTTCCTTTCGGTGCACATGACATAACTAGTAAGGATTCTTTAAATCTAATGTTCCACTCCTCCCTGTTTAAGGGTTAAATCATTATTATATTATATTTTCATGTCTTGTGTAAAACAGGAAAGTGGAAATCACAAGAACTTTAAAGAACTTATTTATAACTATTTATAAAACTATTAATTAAACATAAATCATTATTAACCCTTTACATACGGTTCATTTAAATCTCCATCAGTCATTAATTAATGTTTAATTCATTTTCTCTTTATAGGACACTCTTTGAAAGGAAGGGAGGAAGGAAGGAAGGAAGGATGGAAGGAAGGAGGGAGGAAAGAAGGAAGGTAGGACGGAAGAAGAAAGGGGGATGGAGGAAGGAAAGAAGGAAGGGAGGAGAGAAGGAGGGAGGGAGGAAGGACAGATGGAAGGAAGGAAAGGAAGGAAGGAAGGACGGAGGAAGGAAAGAAGGAGGGAAGGAGGGAGGGAGGGAGGAAGGAAAGAAGGAAGGGAGGAAGGAAAGATGGAAGGAAGGAGGGAGGAAAGAAGGAAGGTGGGAAGGAAGAAGAAAGGGGGATGAGGAAGGAAAGAAGGAAGGGAGGAGGGAAGGAGGGAGGGAGGGAGGACTGATGGAAGGAAGGACAGGAAAGGAAGGAAGGACGGAGGAAGGAAGGAAGGACGGAGGAAGGAAAGAAGGAAGGGAGGAGAGAAGGAGGGAGGGAGGAAGGACGGACAGATGGAAGGAAGGAAAGGAAGGAAGGTAGGGGGGAGGAAAGAAAGAGAGAAGGAGGGAGGGAGGAAGGGAAGAAAGAAGGAAGGAAGGAAGGAAGGAAGGATATTTACAGAAGTTACCAAATATAATTATTTGCCCAATAAAGGGTTAAAGGATCATTGCAAAAACAAAAAAAGAAAGTGTGTTAATGTATAAATTACATATAAAATGATCCAGAACCAACCAGGAACCAACCAGGAACCAACCAGGAACCAACCAGGAACCAACCAGGAACCAACCAGGACACAACTGTTAAACATAAATAAATATATATATATAAAAATTAAAATTACAACATTTCTGCAGTTTTCATGCTTAGTAAAGTTTCCCCAGCGGCCGTTTTTGGGCCTCGAGCCGCATGTTTAACACCTCTACATTAAATCATTCCAGCTCTAATTATTAACTCTGAAGTTTATTAATTTATTTGATTCATAAATAATAATATTTCAGCCTTTAATACGGTTATATCCTGTTTTTAGTTCTCAGGTTTTACAGCCGTCAAATGTGCTGAAAACATTAAATATAAATATTACGGTTTATATTTATTATATTTATTATTTATTATATTTATTATTATATTATATTTAATTTTTATTATTTATTATATTTATTATTTATTATATTTATTATTTTTATTATATTTATTATTATATTTATTATTTATTATATTTATTATTTATTGTTATTATTATATTTATTATTTATTATATTTATTATTTATTATATTTATTATTTATTGTTATTATTATAATTATTATTTATTTTATTATATTTATTATTTATTTTATTATATTTATTATTTATTATATTTATTATTTATTATATTTATTATTTATTGTTATTATTATATTTATTATTTATTTTATTATATTTATTATATTTATTATTATATTTGACTGTATTACAGGTAAAAGTGTATTAATGTATATTTCTTGTATATATTAGTACTACTGATTTTGTCCTTATTGCTGAGGCTGTAGGGGGAGATGTTTTATGTTGTAGAATAAACAGAGAAATTAAAAATAAATAATTATAATAAATAATAATAATAATATTCTGCAGTTTTCATGCTTTGTAAAGTTTCCCAGCGGCCAGTTTTGGCCCTCGAGCCTCATGTTTAACCCCTCTACATTAAATCACTCCAGCTCTAATTATTAACTCTTCTTATTTCAGTGAGGTGTTAATCAATCAATCAATAAATCTAACATTTAAATTTAAAGGTTGCAGACAGTATTGATGACTGATATCAGCTGTTTCATTCATTCTGACGTCACGTGATGCTTTTCATTCACTCACATTTGAATCAGACTTCTCAAAACACGCAGCCAATCATAAAACATCCTTTTCTTCCCTCTCTCTCTCTCTCCAGTGAGCCTGAAGCCAACATGCTGTAAACAAACTGAGCTGCACTCTGATATACTCTCAATACTCACTCATATCATCAATAATCACTCATATCATCAATGCATGTGACAGATTTAAGCTTTAAAAGGGTCTTTAAATTAAAAGAAGCATGAGTGCATTTATTCCCCTGCAGGAATCAGCACAATCACACATGTTGGGGTTTTTTTTGCATGTTCCAGGAGGAGGGAAAGCAGCAGATTTAGATCCCAGACTCTTTGACCACTAATCAGGACAAAGCAGACCAACCTCCTCCGACATCTTCTACGGTCCACTCCCCGATGTCTACCCGGAGGAGAGACGCCTAAACCGGGCTACATGCAGAGGGGAGCAGGGGGGTGGTGGAGTGGAGGTGGTGGTGGTGGTGGTGGTTAACCAAGTGAGACAAATCCACTGTTTTTAAAAGCATTAAACCTCCGATGTGATGAAGCAGTGCAAGACAATTTCCTTCCTCCAGTGAGCCTGAAGACAACTAAATGTAAACAAACTGGAAAAAAAGGCGCCTGCACTTTTAATCACTAATAAAACCCAAAAATGCATGTGACAGTTTAAAGCATTATAAAAAGCGTGTAAAATAAAAAAAGAAGCATGAGTGCATATGTATCCCCCCCCTGCAGGAATCAGCAGCTCTGCTCACACATGTTGTTTTTTTCCAGAGGGGGAGAAAGCAGCAGATTTAAGATCCCCCGTCTCCCCCTCAGCTTAACCCGGGCTGCAGCCTGCACACAGCTCCGCATCAACACGCTGCTAAAAATGTCTGGATGAAGATAAAAATAAAAAATAAAAGGAGACACAAGCACATAAACACCCGCAGCAGCAGCAGCAGAGAGGCTCCCTGACCTTGGCCTGGTTCAACCTCCCGGCATGAAGGTATCAGGACAAAGCGGGCCATCTCCTCTCTGCTCTCACTCGCAGCCGACGCCGACATTTTCTACGGTCGACTCCCCGATTTCTACCCGGGGGAGAGGCGCCTAAACCCGGCTACACGCGGCGGGGAGCGGAGGGGTGGCGGTGGAAGGTATCCGTAGTAGTTAACCAAACGGAGACTAATCCAGTGGGGTTTTTAAAAAGTGTAAAACCTACCGATGTGATGGTGAAGCAGAGCGGAGCGGAGCGGAGCAACACCTCCACCACTTTCACTGAGACCCCATTTCATCGGAAAATGGCTTTCTGAGCAGCGAGCCATTTTCCCCCCGATGCTAACGATGCTACAAGGGCTAGCTTCGCTTTTTTCAACCCCGCAAACACAACCTCTAACCCGGCTACAACCAGCACCTCTAAGGGGGGGTGGTGGTGGTTTAGATAGGTATTTAAAACAAGGTGCAAAAGCAACACCCCCTTTATGTGTTTTCATATTTATTTATAGTACATTATTATTAAAAAGGAGACACATTAACGGCCCGAGCAACCATTAGCATTAGCTCCAGGCTAGTTAGCTTAGCATAGCATAGCAACCCCCCACCCCCCCGCGATGAGAGAAAAAAAGGGGGAGGAAGGGAGGGGGGCGGAAGTTCAGCACAACAAAACGATAAACACACAAACACACAATTACCACAAAGCAGCCGGTGCAACGGATTACCGAGCCGCTCCCCGGTGATTAAACTCCGGTTACCGCGAACAGAGAAGCGCCGCTGTAGCATCACGGCTAGCGGCTAGCAAGCTAGCGGTTAGCATCCCGAGGCTAACACAAAGATCTCTCCACACAAGCGCGCGGCCGCCGCCAGAAAAAAAAACACCGATTATTTCTCCGGTAAAAGCTCCGAAAAACTCACCCTCAGCTGGCCTCCGTGCCCGCGCGCTCTGCGGTGCACGGCGGGGGGATGCAGAATGTGCACGTTTCACGGATTAGGCATGTTATCTGGTTATATTTGTTTCCTCCTGCTGCTCTACAACCAGACTTTTGGTGCTTTGGCTGTTTCCGGTGTCCCGCCTCTCTCTGTGGAGGCTGCCTCACTAACGGGGGTAGGGGGTGGGGGTGGGGGGGGGGGGGGGTGATGGTGATAATAATAATAATAATAATAATAACTTTAATTATAGAGCAGCTTTTAATAAAACAAATTACAAAGTGGAGATAAAAGCAGAACAACACACACAGAGAGCAGCTACATGACTGATACTGATGAAGGGAAAGGACAATGACATTATTTTTATTATATTTATACACTTTTATATTATATTTCCATCATCTCTTTACTGTATTTCACTATCTTCTTCTACCTTCATCTTGTTGCTGCTCTCTGTGTTGTGTGTCTTTGCTTTGTGTTGTTCTGCTTTTGACAAGATGAAGGTAGAAGACAATGAAATACAGTAAGGAGATGATGGAAATATAATATAAAAGTATATAAATAACTTCATCTTGATAAATGGATGTGTTTTACAGTGCTTCTCTGGTCGTTATCACCACTCAACGCTCTTTTACGCTACGTGTCATTCACACACTGATGACAGGAGCGAGTCGTATTTTGCCCAGCGACACATCGACATGCTGACTGTTTGGGAATCGAACCGCCGACCTTCCGGTTGGTTCTTCCGATCTGCTTTACCTGCTGATCCACAGCCAGCCGCTCTGATCAAAGCAGAACAACACAAAGCAAAGACACACAACACAGAGAGCAGCAACAAGATGAAGGTAGAAGACAGACACAGAGAGGAGGTGATGGAAATATAATATAAAAATGAATAAATATATATATAGTCACACTTTTTACTTTCCTTTGAATTCCTCTGAAACAGTTTACTGAATATATTCTCTTTTATTTTGTAATTATCAGGTAGGAATAGAGACGTCTGACTCTCCTTCAGCTGATCCTGTTATAAGGAAAGGAGGGAGGAGGAAGGAAGGAAGGGAGGGAGGGAGAAGGAAGGAAGGAAGGAAAGGAGGGAGGAAGGGAGGGAGGGAGGAGGAAGGAAGGAAGGAAAGGAGGGAAGAAGGAAGGAAATGAGGGAGGAAGAAAGGAAGGAAGGTAGGAAGGAAAGGAGGGAAGAATGGAAGGAGGAAGGAAGGAAGGAAGGAAGGAAGAAAGAAAGGACAGATTAAGGAAGGAAGGAAGGAAGGAAGGAAGGAAGAAAGGACAGATGAAGGAAGGAAGGACGGACAGAGGAAGGACCCGGGAGGATGACAGGAAGGTTAAAGAGTCTGTATCTCCTGGTGCACGCTGCCTGTTTAAGGGTTAAGCCCATTCGATGTAGCTTTGAAGGAGTAAAATAAAATCTATGGATTATCTTATACTGAATAAATTTCCCTTTCGCCTCTCTCCTGTGTGTTTCCCTGTGTTTGATAATATGTTTAACCAGTCGGAAAGGTGATATTATTAAATATGTGGTGAAACCTCATAAATAACTGTAATCAGTCTCTCCACTAACTGCTGCCGATTAAAAACAGCTTAACACATATTTATATGAGACTGGAGACTCTAATTACAGACCTGGATCCTTGTTTCCACTGAACCTGAGAAGACTGGGAACAAATATTCTATAAATGATTAAATAACGTAACGATGGTCGTATTATAAAATGTCAGACAAAATATGAACTGCAATAGAAAATAAAGAATATGCAGTGGAGGTATTACTGCGTCTCAGAGAAGCATTTCATATTTATAACTGTAGTCTGACCCGATCACAGCTGATAATTAACTAAATGTGACGTTTCTAAAATACTAAAAGCTATTATTTACAGACCATATGAATTTATTTTGGACTCAATGAAAAAATAATCGAAAAAGCCAAAAAGCCGGTTTGATTCAGATCTTGTTTATTGTCACTGAAACTTTTCAAACATCCTGATTCAACAGGTTTTTACTTTACTTTGAATTCCTCATAAACTGTTTACTGAATAGATTCTCTTTCTGAAGTCTGAAGCATGAGGTAGGAAGAGAGAAATCTGACTCTCCTTCAGCTGATTCTGTTATAAAGATATAAAGTTATAAACCATCTAATATGTGACATCGTCCCCATCATGGAGGTTGGTAGTAAGACACTATGGAGGTTGGTAGTAAGACACTATGGAGGTTGGTAGTAAGACACTATGGAGGTTGGTAGTAAGACACTATGGAGGTTGGTAGTAAGACATCATGGAGGTTGGTAGTAAGACACTATGGAGGTTGGTAGTAAGACACTATGGAGGTTGGTAGTAAGACACTATGGAGGTTGGTAGTAAGACACTATGGAGGTTGGTAGTGAGACACTATGGAGGTTGGTAGTAAGACACTATGGAGGTTGGTAGTAAGACACTATGGAGGTTGGTAGTAAGACATCATGGAGGTTGGTAGTAAGACACTATGGAGGTTGGTAGTAAGACACTATGGAGGTTGGTAGTTAGACACTATGGAGGTTGGTAGTAAGACACTATGGAGGTTGGTAGTAAGACACTATGGAGGTTGGTAGTAAGACATCATGGAGGTTGGTAGTAAGACACTATGGAGGTTGGTAGTTAGACACTATGGAGGTTGGTAGTAAGACACTATGGAGGTTGGTAGTAAGACATCATGGAGGTTGGTAGTAAGACACTATGGAGGTTGGTAGTAAGACACTATGGAGGTTGGTAGTAAGACACCATGGAGGTTGGTAGTGAGACACTATGGAGGTTGGTAGTAAGACACTATGGAGGTTGGTAGTTAGACACTATGGAGGTTGGTAGTAAGACACTATGGAGGTTGGTAGTAAGACATCATGGAGGTTGGTAGTAAGACACTATGGAGGTTGGTAGTAAGACACTATGGAGGTTGGTAGTGAGACACTATGGAGGTTGGTAGTAAGACACCATGGAGGTTGGTAGTGAGACACTATGGAGGTTGGTAGTAAGACACTATGGAGGTTGGTAGTAAGACACTATGGAGGTTGGTAGTAAGACACCATGGAGGTTGGTAGTGAGACACTATGGAGGTTGGTAGTAAGACACCATGGAGGTTGGTAGTAAGACACCATGGAGGTTGGTAGTGAGACACTATGGAGGTTGGTAGTAAGACACTATGGAGGTTGGTAGTGAGACACTATGGAGGTTGGTAGTAAGACACTATGGAGGTTGGTAGTAAGACACTATGGAGGTTGGTAGTAAGACATCATGGAGGTTGGTAGTAAGACATCATGGAGGTTGGTAGTAAGACATCATGGAGGTTGGTAGTAAGACATCATGGAGGTTGGTAGTAAGACATCATGGAGGTTGGTAGTAAGACACTATGAAGGTTGGTAGTAAGACACTATGGAGGTTGGTAGTGAGACACTATGGAGGTTGGTAGTAAGACACTATGGAGGTTGGTAGTAAGACACTATGGAGGTTGGTAGTAAGACACTATGGAGGTTGGTAGTAAGACACTATGAAGGTTGGTAGTAAGACACTATGGAGGTTGGTAGTGAGACACTATGGAGGTTGGTAGTAAGACACTATGAAGGTTGGTAGTGAGACACTATGGAGGTTGGTAGTAAGACACTATGGAGGTTGGTAGTAAGACACTATGGAGGTTGGTAGTAAGACATCATGGAGGTTGGTAGTAAGACACTATGGAGGTTGGTAGTAAGACACTATGAAGGTTGGTAGTGAGACACCATGGAGGTTGGTAGTTAGACATCATGGAGGTTGGTAGTAAGACACTATGGAGGTTGGTAGTAAGACATCATGGAGGTTGGTAGTAAGACACTATGAAGGTTGGTAGTGAGACACTATGGAGGTTGGTAGTAAGACACCATGGAGGTTGGTAGTTAGACATCATGGAGGTTGGTAGTAAGACACTATGGAGGTTGGTAGTAAGACATCATGGAGGTTGGTAGTAAGACACTATGAAGGTTGGTAGTGAGACACTATGGAGGTTGGTAGTAAGACACTATGGAGGTTGGTAGTAAGACACTATGGAGGTTGGTAGTGAGACATCATGGAGGTTGGTAGTAAGACACTATGGAGGTTGGTAGTAAGACATCATGGAGGTTGGTAGTAAGACACTATGGAGGTTGGTAGTGAGACATCATGGAGGTTGGTAGTAAGACACTATGGAGGTCGGTAGTGAGACACTATGGAGGTTGGTAGTAAGACACTATGGAGGTTGGTAGTAAGACACTATGGAGGTTGGTAGTAAGACACTATGGAGGTTGGTAGTAAGACACTATGGAGGTTGGTAGTAAGACACTATGGAGGTTGGTAGCTAAATGTTAAAGCAGTTCACTCCAGAAATTATCTCTGAACTAACATCTCACCTAAACTCTGAAACTTTCCCTCTAGAGACTGAGATCTGATAGATGTGACAACCAACCCTGTTCTCCCCTATATGTATTATATATAAATAAAATAAATGTGATAGCGTAAAATAAAATGAAATAAAAGACAGTAGCAATAAACCATCAAAGACTAGTCTGTAGAAATGAGTGTTAAGAAGTGATTTAAAAGAAGTCACTGATTCTGTGAGCTTTACTTCGTCAGGCAGGTCGTTACAGAGCCGAGGGGTCTGAGGGTGAAAGCATGTTCCTCTTTAAGGGTCAACCTCGACTTTGGGACAGTCAGCTGACCCACCTGATGGTCTACGGCTGCTCATATGGAGTCAACATTTCTGATATTGGAGCCAGACCCAGAAGGGCTTTACAAGTGATTAATACAATTTTAAAATCAATTCTAAAACGATCAGGAAGCCAATGAAGAGAAGCTGTCGTCTGTTAAAACCAGTGAGCTGGCTGTGTGAGGGCCGGAGTCTCTCCTCTCTGGGTTAGGGTTAGGTTCCTTCTCTGTGGAGGATGATGTTAGGGTCGGGTTCCTTCTCTGTGGAGGATGATGTTAGGGTTAGGTTCCTTCTGTGTGATAGTGAGACACTATGGAGGTTGGTAGTAAGACACCATGGAGGTTGGTAGTAAGACACCATGGAGGTTGGTAGTGAGACACTATGGAGGTTGGTAGTAAGACACTATGGAGGTTGGTAGTGAGACACTATGGAGGTTGGTAGTAAGACACTATGGAGGTTGGTAGTAAGACATCATGGAGGTTGGTAGTAAGAGATCATGGAGGTTGGTAGTAAGACATCATGGAGGTTGGTAGTAAGACACTATGGAGGTTGGTAGTAAGACACCATGGAGGTTGGTAGTGAGACACTATGGAGGTTGGTAGTAAGACACTATGGAGGTTGGTAGTTAGACACTATGGAGGTTGGTAGTAAGACACTATGGAGGTTGGTAGTAAGACATCATGGAGGTTGGTAGTAAGACACTATGGAGGTTGGTAGTGAGACACTATGGAGGTTGGTAGTAAGACACTGTGGAGGTTGGTAGTAAGACACCATGGAGGTTGGTAGTAAGACACTATAGAGGTTGGTAGTAAGACACTATGGAGGTTGGTAGTTAGACACTATGGAGGTTGGTAGTAAGACACTATGGAGGTTGGTAGTAAGACATCATGGAGGTTGGTAGTAAGACACTATGGAGGTTGGTAGTGAGACACTATGGAGGTTGGTAGTAAGACACTGTGGAGGTTGGTAGTAAGACACCATGGAGGTTGGTAGTAAGACACTATAGAGGTTGGTAGTAAGACACTATGGAGGTTGGTAGTAAGACACTATGGAGGTTGGTAGTAAGACACTATGGAGGTTGGTAGTAAGACACTATGGAGGTTGGTAGTAAGACACTATGGAGGTTGGTAGTAAGACATCATGGAGGTTGGTAGTAAGACATCATGGAGGTTGGTAGTAAGACATCATGGAGGTTGGTAGTTAGACATCATGGAGGTTGGTAGTAAGACACTATGAAGGTTGGTAGTAAGACACTATGGAGGTTGGTAGTGAGACACTATGGAGGTTGGTAGTAAGACACTATGGAGGTTGGTAGTAAGACACTATGGAGGTTGGTAGTAAGACACTATGGAGGTTGGTAGTAAGACACTATGAAGGTTGGTAGTAAGACACTATGGAGGTTGGTAGTGAGACACTATGGAGGTTGGTAGTAAGACACTATGGAGGTTGGTAGTAAGACACTATGGAGGTTGGTAGTAAGACACTATGGAGGTTGGTAGTAAGACACTATGGAGGTTGGTAGTGAGACACTATGGAGGTTGGTAGTAAGACACTATGAAGGTTGGTAGTGAGACACTATGGAGGTTGGTAGTAAGACACTATGGAGGTTGGTAGTAAGACATCATGGAGGTTGGTAGTAAGACACTATGGAGGTTGGTAGTAAGACACTATGAAGGTTGGTAGTGAGACACCATGGAGGTTGGTAGTTAGACATCATGGAGGTTGGTAGTAAGACACTATGGAGGTTGGTAGTAAGACATCATGGAGGTTGGTAGTAAGACACTATGAAGGTTGGTAGTGAGACACTATGGAGGTTGGTAGTAAGACACCATGGAGGTTGGTAGTAAGACACTATGGAGGTTGGTAGTAAGACACTATGGAGGTTGGTAGTTAGACACTATGGAGGTTGGTAGTAAGACACTATGGAGGTTGGTAGTAAGACACTATGGAGGTTGGTAGTAAGACACTATGGAGGTTGGTAGTAAGACACTATGGAGGTTGGTAGTGAGACATCATGGAGGTTGGTAGTAAGACACTATGGAGGTTGGTAGTGAGACATCATGGAGGTTGGTAGTAAGACACTATGGAGGTTGGTAATAAGACATCATGGAGGTTGGTAGTAAGACACTATGGAGGTTGGTAGTGAGACACTATGGAGGTTGGTAGTAAGACACTATGGAGGTTGGTAGTAAGACACTATGGAGGTCGGTAGCTAAATGTTAAAGCAGTTCACTCCAGAAATTATCTCTGAACTAACATCTCACCTAAACTCTGAAACTTTCCCTCTAGAGACTGAGATCTGATAGATGTGACAACCAACCCTGTTCTCCCCTATATGTATTATATATAAATAAAATAAATGTGATAGCGTAAAATAAAATGAAATAAAAGACAGTAGCAATAAACCATCAAAGACTAGTCTGTAGAAATGAGTGTTAAGAAGTGATTTAAAAGAAGTCACTGATTCTGTGAGCTTTACTTCGTCAGGCAGGTCGTTACAGAGCCGAGGGGTCTGAGGGTGAAAGCATGTTCCTCTTTAAGGGTCAACCTCGACTTTGGGACAGTCAGCTGACCCACCTGATGGTCTACGGCTGCTCATATGGAGTCAACATTTCTGATATTGGAGCCAGACCCAGAAGGGCTTTACAAGTGATTAATACAATTTTAAAATCAATTCTAAAACGATCAGGAAGCCAATGAAGAGAAGCCAGGATTTAGCTGTCGTCTGTTAAAACCAGTGAGCTGGCTGTGTGAGGGCCGGAGTCTCTCCTCTCTGGGTTAGGGTTAGGTTCCTTCTCTGTGGAGGATGATGTTAGGGTCGGGTTCCTTCTCTGTGGAGGATGATGTTAGGGTTAGGTTCCTTCTCTGTGGAGGCTGATGTTAGGGTTAGGATCCTTCTCTGTGGAGGCTGATGTTAGGGTCGGGTTCCTTCTCTGTGGAGGATGATGATAGGGTTAGGATCCTTCTCTGTGGAGGCTGATGTTAGGGTCGGGTTCCTTCTCTGTGGAGGATGATGTTAGGGTTATGTTCCTTCTCTGTGGAGGCTGATGTTAGGGTTAGGTTCCTTCTCTGTGGAGGCTGATGTTAGGGTCGGGTTCCTTCTCTGTGGAGGATGATGTTAGGTTCCTTCTCTGTGGAGGATGATGTTAGGTTCCTTCTCTGTGGAGGATGATGTTAGGATCCTTCTCTGTGGAGGATGATGTTAGGGTCGGGTTCCTTCTCTGTGGAGGATGATGTTAGGGTTATGTTCCTTCTCTGTGGAGGATGATGTTAGGGTTATGTTCCTTCTCTGTGGAGGCTGATGTTAGGGTCAGGTTCCTTCTCTGTGGAGGCTGATGTTAGGTTCCTTCTCTGTGGAGGCTGATGTTAGGGTTAGGTTCCTTCTCTGTGGGGGATGATGTTAGGGTTAGGTTCCTTCTCTGTGGAGGATGATGTTAGGGTTAGGTTCCTTCTCTGTG
>NC_070595.1:30504301-30516801 GCF_027409825.1 Scomber japonicus
TAACCAGTATAACTAATATAACCAGTATAACCAGTATAACTAGTATAAACAGTATAACTAGTATAACTAGTATAACTAGTATAACTAATATACCCAGTATAACCAGTATAACTAGTATAACTAGTATAACCAGTATAACCAGTATAACTAGTATAACCAGTATAACTAATATAACCAGTGTAACTAGTATGACTAGTATAACCAGTATAACTAATATAACTAGTGTAACTAGTATGACTACTATAACCAGTATAACTAATATAACCAGTATAACCAGTATAACTAGTATAACCAGTATAACTAATATAACTAGTATAACCAGTATAACTAGTATAACCAGTATAACCAGTGTAACCAGTGTAACCAGTGTAACTAGTATAACTAGTATAACCAGTATAACTAGTATAACTAGTATAATCAGTATAACCAGTACCTCTGCTGTCCGTCTCTCAGAGTTGCGCTCGTCCTCAGTACGGGAAGTGGATCAGCTGTTTGACGACCGACTCTGATTGGATGGTGAGTACACGATGCGTTCAGGTTCCCCTGGGAAAAAACACATTTACTGATTATTCCATTCATTCCATTAACTTTAATATAGAAGTTATAATGTAAGATCAAACTGTGTGTGTGTGTGTCTGTCTGTCTGTATGTGCCTGTGTGTGTGTGTGTGTGTAGCTGTGTGGTGGGGGTCCGTCTCTGTCTCTGTGGCATCTCCGCTCTTTGTCTCCGACCTCCATCTTCCCTCTGAGCGGCTGCCAGAGACACGCCAGCTTCCACCAGGACATGGTGAGTCAGCGACAGCCTGATTGTTAGCATGTTGTTAGCGTGTTGTTAGCATGTTGTTAGCGTGTTAGTGTGTTGATAGCATGTTAGTGTGTTGTTAGCATGTTGTTAGCGTGTTAGTGTGTTGATAGCATGTTAGTGTGTTGTTAGCATGTTAGTGTGTTGTTAGCATGTTGTTAGCGTGTTAGTGTGTTGATAGCATGTTAGTGTGTTGTTAGCATGTTGTTAGTGTGTTAGCATTTTTTTTAGTGTTGTTAGCGTATTGTTTGCATGTTGTTAGCATGTTGTTAGCGTATTGTTAGCGTGTTGTTAACATATTGTTAGCGTGTTGTTAGCATGTTTTTAGTGTGTTGTTAGCATGTTGTTGCTGTGTTGTTAGCATGTTGTTAGTATGATGTTAGTACGTTGTTAGCATGTTAGTATGTTGTTAGCGTGTTAGCATGTTGTTGCTGTGTTGTTAGCATGTTGTTAGTGTATTGTTAGCATGTTGTTGCTGTGTTGTTAGCATATTGTTAGCATGTTCCTAGCGTGTTGTTAGCATGTTGTTAGCATGTTGTTAGCATGTTGTTGCTGTGTCGTTAGTGTATTGTTAGCACGTTGTTTGCGTATTGTTAGCATGTTGTTAGCATGTTATAACGTCTCTCTCCTGCTGTAGATCCTGGCTGTAGGTGAAGGAGCGTTCGTGTCTCACTGCCTGCTCGGTGGAGACGTGAAGGCTCAGATTCCCTGCACGCCTCAGAGCCTGAACACGCTGCAGCTCAACACCAACAGCTCCGAGCACAGAGTGAGTCAGTGAACGCACCGCCACCATCACGTACTGGATCGTTTCTGTCACCAGACGACAAACGGCTCGTCTGCAGCTTTTAATAAACTTGTGTCGTCCATCGCAGCACGCAGCAGCTCTCAGCAGCTCCATCCATTAATATCGATTTTCTATTTAAAAATTCGATATCGATTCAAAATTCAGTGAATGGATTTTTTCAGAGTAGATGGAAGCATGAAATTTAAAATAATAATAATTATAATTTGAGAGTTTACAACTTTGTCTTGTATTTGAACTGACATGCTTATCCATAATCTCTATGGTTACACAATGACATCATCACTATGGTTACATGATGACATCATAACTCAAAATGACATGATTTAAAAGCAGCAGCTTTTAATAAACTCAGTTATTATTTATCGTGATCCATCTCAGCACTGAGCAGCTTTCACACGTTTTACTGCCACAACCCTAACCTGGACAGTTTCAAGGTTACCGTGATCAACCCTAACCCTGACCTGGACAGTTTCAAGGTTACCGTGATCAACCCTAACCCTAACCTGGACAGTTTCAGGGTTACCGTGATCAACCCTAACCTGGACGGTTTCAGGGTTACCGTGATCAACCCTAACCCTAACCTGGACAGTTTCAGGGTTACCGTGATCAACCCTAACCCTAACCTGGACAGTTTCAGGGTTACCGTGATCAATCCTAACCCTAACCTGGACAGTTTCAGGGTTACCGTGATCAACCCTAACCCTAACCCTAACCTGGACAGTTTCAGGGTTACCGTGATCAACTCTAACCCTAACCTGGACAGTTTCAGGGTTACCGTGATCAACCCTAACCCTAACCTGGACAGTTTCAGGGTTACCGTCATCAACCCTAACCCTGACCTGGACAGTTTCAGGGTTACCGTGATCAACCCTAACCCTGACCTGGATGGTTTCAGGGTTACCGTGATCAACCCTAACCTGGACGGTTTCAGGGTTACCGTGATCAACCCTAACCTGGACAGTTTCAGGGTTACCGTCATCAACCCTAACCCTAACCCTAACCTGGACAGTTTCAGGGTTACCGTGATCAACCCTAACCCTAACCTGGACAGTTTCAGGGTTACCGTGATCAACCCTAACCCTAACCTGGACAGTTTCAGGGTTACCGTGATCAACCCTAACCCTAACCTGGACGGTTTCAGGGTTACCGTGATCAACCCTAACCCTAACCAGGACGGTTTCAGGGTTACCGTGATCAACCCTAACCCTAACCTGGACGGTTTCAGGGTTACCGTGATCAACCCTAACCCTAACCTGGACGGTTTCAGGGTTACCGTGATCAACCCTAACCCTAACCTGGACGGTTTCAGGGTTACCGTGATCAACCCTAACCCTAACCTTTTCTAATAAGACTCAGAACGAGCTCGGAGTAACCGACCGATAACTGAATATTAGCTGCATGTCGACAAGAGTTAACTAAATAGATCAGGGGGGTCAAACATGCGGCCCGTGGGCCAGAACCGGCCCGCTCAGGGTCAACCCCGGCCCACTTCCTGTCTTCTTTTCCTTCCTTCTTTTCATTCTGTTACTTAATTCCTTGCTTCCATCTTTTCTTGCTGTCTTCTTTTCCTTCCTTCCTTCCTGTCTTCCTTCCTCCCTTTCTTCTTTCCTCCATCCTCCCTCCCTTCCTTCCTTTCTTCCTTCCTACCTTCCTCCCTCCTTTCCTTCCTTCCTTCCTTCTTCCTCCCTTCCTCCCTTGACTCTAGGACAAGAGGAGTGTTAAAGCAGCCAACTTCCTCCCTCCCTCCCTCCTCCCTCCTCCCTCCTCCCTCCTCCCTCCCTCCTCCCTCCCTCCTCCCTTCCTCCTTCCTCCTTCCTTCCTTCCTTCCTTCCTTCCTTCCTTCCATCTTTGTAATAACCCTAACCCACATGAGATCAAACTCATTGAATGAAGATGAGTTTGACTCGTCTGATTTTAAAATATAACTTTATAAATAATAACCAGGTTTCAGTCTCAGACTCCTGAACGTCGAACCGCTGGATTTATTTTCTAATAAAGTTTTTCATGTTTCAGGTTCTGACCGTCGGCGGCAGCAGCAACCACATCGATGTCTTCACCAACCTGTCCTACCGAGCCTTCTCCCTCAGCTTCTGACACACACGCTGTCCTACCTCACTTCTGGGGACATCACACACACACACGCTGCCCTAGCTGACTTCTGGGGACATTACACTCACACACGCTGTCCTAGCTGACTTCTGGGGACATTACACACACTTCTGGGGACATTACACACACACACTGTCCTAGCTCACTTCTGGGGACATTACACACACGCGCTGTCCTAGCTGACTTCTGGGGACATTACACACACTTCTGGGGACATTACACACACACACGCTGTCCTACCTCACTTCTGGGGACATCACACACACACACGCTGTCCTAGCTGACTTCTGGGGACATTACACACACACATGCTGTCCTAGCTGACTTCTGGGGACATTACACACACATGCTGTCCTAGCTCACTTCTGGGGACATTACACACACACGCTGTCCGAGCTCATTTCTGGGGACATTACACACACACACACACACACACACTGTCCCTTTTGTCCCTGGAAGTAGCCTATGACAAAACACACACACACAAGTCAATGTTTTTTATATTTTGTTTCATGATGAATAATAAAAGTATTTTTGTCTCATTTTACACAAACTGTTGTTGTTGTCTTTACTATCTGTAATAATTTAAACTCAAAGGTTCACTTACCGGCTACTGGAGCTTTCAGTCACACGTCATGGCCGACACACGTTTCAAAAATCCACTTTCGATTAAATTGGAGAAATGTTCAGTTTGATGTAAATCAGGGGTCTCCGAACTCATTCCACAAAGGTTCATGTGGCTGCAGGTTTTAGTTCCAACCAATCAGGAGCACACCATTTGACCAATCAGCTGTCTGAAGACTGAGATCAGCTGATTAAATGAGTCCAGCCTGGTGTGCTCCTGCTTGGTTGGAATGAAAACCTGCAGCCACATGAACCTTTGTGGAGTAGTTTGGACACCCCTGATGTAAATGATGATCAGAACTTCTTTAAAGGAACAGTTCAGCATTTTGGGAAATCCTCAGTTTTTTTATTTCCTGTGTTTGTAATAATTTCGGTGACGTTTCTTTGGAGTCGTGTTTAACGGAGGCCGAGAGAAGACGCGACACGATGCGAACAGCTCGACAACATTCATCCATCAGCACCTTAAAGCTAATTTACACGTTATATATTATTCATGGTTAACCCCTTACATACTGCTGTGACATTTAACAGCTTGTAAAAACATCCTAAATGTCTTTTATTCTGAAATTTGATGACTTGGCCCAAAATGTAAATCTATTAAATGTTATATTTTAGTATAGATGCTACTAATGTTAGTCATTGAGGCTGTTCTGGGTCACATGATCTCTGTATCTATGTGCTCCTTCCCTTCCATCCTTCCTCCCTCCTTCCTTTCCTTCCATCCTTCCTTCCCTTCTTTCCTTTCCTTCCTTCCTTGGAATGGATGTCCATGTGTTTTAGTGAAATTAATAGTTAAAGACAGTGTAAAGTGAACTCAGCGTCCATGTTTCTGGTAGAGGTGGTGACTTTGATTGACAGGTGACACTTGGTAGGGGGCGGGGCTTCAGCGGACTCGGCAGGAGGCCACGCCCACAGCGTTTGGGAGCAGAGAAAGAGGCTGATTTTTACTTTGAAGCCTAATTTCATATATTTGGTGATTTTTTTTTTAATCATTTAAATTTAGCAGGGTGGTTAACAACACACTTTTCTGTGGTATGTCAAACTCACAACACATATTTATTCTTACTTTACAGACTTTAATAGTTTTAATAAGATAGTAGTTATGAGGATGAAGACTGATGGCTCTAATGGTTCTACAATAAACCCCACACTTCCACAAAGCTTCCTTCCTTCCCTCCTTCCTTTCCTTCCTCCCTTCCACACTTCCACAAAGCTTCCTTCCTTCCCTCCTTCCTTTCCTTCCTCCCTTCCACACTTCCACAAAGCTTCCTTCCTTCCTTCCCTCCTTCCTTTCCTTCCTCCCTTCCACACTTCCACAAAGCTTCCTTCCTTCCTTCAATCCTTCCTTTCCTTCCTCCCTTCCACACTTCCACAAAGCTTCCTTCCTTCCTTCAATCCTTCCTTTCCTTCCTCCCTTCCACACTTCCACAAAGCTCTGCTCATTTTACCTTTACATAGAAAATAACATTTAACCAACAAAAAGAGATAAAACATGATTAATAGAGACTTAAATTAACTAAAGAAACCTAAAAACTACCAGAAACAGATTAAAATATGAGTAAAATCAACCTCCAGTTAGTTTGAGTGACAGCAGCCATCTGGTTACCATGGTAACATAGAGATGGAGAGACTAAAGAGACTCAAAACTGTTTTGACTGTTCCTTCTTTCCTTCCCTCCCTCCTACCTTCCCTTCCTTCCTTCCTTCCTTCCTTCCTCTTTTCCTTTCTCCCTCCCTCATTCCTTCTTTCCTCCCTCCCTCCCTCATTCCTTCTTTCCTCCCTTCCTTCTTTCGTTCCTTCCCTCCTTCCTCTTTTCCTTTCTCCCTCCCTCATTCCTTCTTTCCTCCCTCCCTCCCACCTTCCTTTCCTTCTTACCTTCCTTCCTTCCCTCCTTCCTCTTTTCCTTTCTCCCTCCCTCCCTCCTACCTTCCTTTCCTTCTTACCTTCCTTCCTTCCCTCCTTCCTCTTTTCCTTCCTCCCTCATTCCTTCTTTCCTCCCTCCCTCCTACCTTCCTTTCTTCCTCTTTTCCTTTCTCCCTCCCTCCTACCTTCCTTCCATCTTTCCTTCATTCCTTCCTCCCTTCCTTGCATCTTTCCTTCATTCCTTCCTCCCTTCCTTCCTTCCATCTTTCCTACATTCCTTCCTCCCTTCTTTCCTTCCATCTTTCCTTCATTCCTTCCTCCCTTCCATCTTTCCTTCATTCCTTCCTTCCTTCCATCTTTCCTTAATTCTTTCCTCCCTCCCTCCTACCTTCCTTTCCTTCCTTCCTTCCATCTTTCCTTCATTCCTTCCTCCCTTCCATTTTTCCTTCATTCCTTCCTCCCTTCCTTCCTTCCATCTTTCCTTCATTCCTTCCTCCCTTCCATCTTTCCTTCATTCCTTCCTCCCTTCCTTCCTCTTTTCCTTTCTCCCTCCCTCCCTCATTCCTTCTTTCCTCCCTCCCTCCTACCTTCCTACCTCTTTTCCTTTCTCCCTCCCTCCCTCATTCCTTCTTTCCTCCCTCCCTCCTACCTTCCTTTCCTTCCTTCCCTCCTTCCTCTTTTCCTTTCTCCCTCCCTCCCTCATTCCTTCTTTCCTCCCTCCATCTTTCCTTCCTTCCTCTTTTCCTTTCTCCCTCCCTCCTACCTTCCATCTTTCCTTCATTCCTTCCTCCCTTCCTTCCATCTTTCCTTCATTCCTTCCTCCCTTCCATCTTTCCTTCATTCCTTCCTCCCTTCCATCTTTCCTTCATTCCTTCCTTCCATCTTTCCTTCATTCCTTCCTCCCTTCCATCTTTCCTTCATTCCTTCTTACCTTCCTTCCTTCCCTCCTTCCTCTTTTCCTCCCTCCCTCCTACCTTCCTTTCCTTCCTTCCTTCCTCTTTTCCTTTCTCCCTCCCTCCTACCTTCCTTTCCTTCCTTCCTCTTTTCCTTTCTCCCTCCCTCCTACCTTCCTTTCCTTCCTCCCTTCCTCCCTTCCATCTTTCCTTCATTCCTTCCTCCCTTCCTTCCTTCCTTCCTTCCTTCCTCCCTTCCTTTTGGGGAGTTTCAGATGAACAGAAATAACCATTCCAGGGTTTAAAAAGTTGAAATGAAAACTTTATTTATAATAGCAAAAAAATACATTTACATATTCAAACCTTTAGAGTTTCTTTTTTTTCTTCCCTCAGTGTTTTACAGAATATCGTCATCGTCGCTCCTTCCTCCCTCCCTCCTTCCTTCCTCTTTTCCTTTCTCCCTCCCTCCCTCATTCCTTCTTTCCTCCCTCCTTCCTTCCATCTTTCCTTCCTTCCTTCCATCTTTCCTTCCTTCCATCATTCCTTCCTTCCTTCCATCTTTCCTTCATTCCTTCCTCCCTCCCTTCCATCTTTCCTTCATTCCTTCCTTCCATCTTTCCTTCATTCCTTCCTTCCATCTTTCCTTCCTTCCTTCCTCCCTTCCTTCCTTCCTTTCCTTCCTTCCTTCCTCCCTTCCTTCCTTCCTTCATTCCTTCCTTCCTTCCTTCATTCCTTCCTTCCTTCCATCTTTCCTTCATTCCTTCCTTTTTGGGGAGTTTCAGATGAACAGAAATAACCATTCCAGGGTTTAAAAAGTTGAAATGAAAACTTTATTTATAATAGCAAAAAAATACATTTACATATTCAAACCTTTAGAGTTTCTTTTTTTTCTTCCCTCAGTGTTTTACAGAATATCGTCATCGTCGCTCCTCTGCGGTACAAAAAAAACTGACTTTACATCTCAGACAGAGCGGCGACGTCACCCGGTGAAATGAACAGAAGCGTGATGCGTTCAGGGACACTACGGAAATCAGGAGAAATGATGTTTCGCTGCTTCTTCCTGTAACGACTGGAAACAGGGAGGATGTGTGTCCATGTAAACCTTCCTCCCTCCCTCCTTCCTTCCTCTTTTCCTTTCTCCCTCCCTCATTCCTTCCTTCCTTCCTTCCTACCTTCCTCTTTTCCTTTCTCCCTCCCTCCTTCCTTCCTCTTTTCCTTTCTCCCTCCCTCCTTCCTTCCTCTTTTCCTTTCTCCCTCCCTCATTCCTTCCTTCCTTCTTTCCTTCCTTCCTCTTTTCCTTTCTCCCTCCCTCCCTCATTCCTTCTTTCCTCCCTCCCTCCTACCTTCCTTCTTTCCTTCCTTCCTCTTTTCCTTTCTCCCTCCCTCCTACCTTCCTTTCCTTCCTTCCATCTTTCATTCATTCCTTCCTCCCTTCCTTCCTTCCATCTTTCCTTTCTCCCTCCCTCCCTCATTCCTTCTTTCCTCCCTCCCTCCTACCTTCCTTCCTTCCATCTTTCCTTCATTCCTTCCTTCCATCTTTCCTTCCTTCCATCTTTCCTTTCTCCCTCCCTCCCTCATTCCTTCTTTCCTCCCTCCCTCCTACCTTCCTTCCTTCCATCTTTCTTTCCTTCCGTCTTTCCTTCATTCCTTCCTTCCTCTTTTCCTTTCTCCCTCCCTCCTACCTTCCCTTCCTTCCTTCCATCTTTCCTTTCTCCCTCCCTCCCTCATTCCTTCTTTCCTCCCTCCCTTCCATCTTTCCTACATTCCTTCCTTCCTTCCTCTTTTCCTTTCTCCCTCCCTCCTACCTTCCTTTCCTTCCTTCCATCTTTCTTTCATTTCTTCCTTCCATCTTTCCTTCATTCCTTCCTCCCTTCTTTCCTCCCTCCCTCCTACCTTCCTTTCCTTCCTTCCATCTTTCCTTCATTCCTTCCATCTTTCCTTCCTTCCTTCCATCTTTCCTTCATTCCTTCCTCCCTTCCTTCCTTCCATCTTTCCTTCCTCCCTTCCTTCCTCCCTTCCATTCCTCCCTTCCTTCCTTCCATCTTTCTTTCCTCCCTTCCTTCCTTCCATCTTTCCTTCAATCCTTCCTTCCCTCCCTCCCTCATTCCTTCTTTCCTCCCTCCCTCCTACCTTCCTTTCCTTCCTTCCATCTTTCTTTCATTCCTTCCTCCCTTCCTTCCATCTTTCCTTCCTTCGGTCCTGCCTTCCTTCCTTCCATCTTTCCTTCCTCCCTTCCATCTTTCCTTCATTCCTTCCTCCCTTCCTTCCATCTTTCCTTCATTCCTTCCTTCCATGTTTCCTCCCTCCCTTCCTCCCTTCCATCTTTCCTTCATTCCTTCCTCCCTTCCTTCCTTCCATCTTTCCTTCATTCCTTCCTCCCTTCCTTCCTTCTATCTTTCCTTCATTCCTTCCCTTTGGGGAGTTTCAGATGAACAGAAATAACCATTCCAGGGTTTAAAAAGTTGAAATGAAAACTTTATTTATAATAGCAAAAAAATACATTTACATATTCAAACCTTTAGAGTTTCTTTTTTTTCTTCCCTCAGTGTTTTACAGAATATCGTCATCGTCGCTCCTCTGCGGTACAAAAAAAACTGACTTTACATCTCAGACAGAGCGGCGACGTCACCCGGTGAAATGAACAGAAGCGTGATGCGTTCAGGGACACTACGGAAATCAGGAGAAATGATGTTTCGCTTCTTCTTCCTGTAACGACTGGAAACAGGGAGGATGTGTGTCCATGTAAACCCCCAGAGTGTGTGTGTGTGTGTGTGTGTGTGTGTGTGTGTGTGTGTGTGTGTGTGTGTGTGTGTGTGGGGGGGGGCTCAGGCTGCTGACAGACAGGCCTGGCGGACGCTCTGAGCCCAGGTGTTGAGCAGCTCCGTCACCGAGTGTTTGTCGGGTAGCTGCAGCAGCTTGGACGTCATGTTCCTGTGGACCGACTGCAGGAAGCTGTTCGCACCTGACGGACACAAACGCATCGTCATGTCTCAGCCCCGGATATTATAGATTATAGATTATAGATTAATAGATTATAGATTAATACATTTATAGATTATAGATTAATACATTAATAGATTATAGATTAATAGATTATAAGATTATAAGATTATAGATTAATAGATTATAGATTAATAGATTAATAGATTAATAGATTATAGGTTTATAGCAGGGGTGTCAAACTCATTTTCGTTCAAGGGCCACATACAGACCAGTTTGATCTCATGTGGGCCGGATCATTAAAAAGATGGAAGGAAGGAAGGCAAGAAGGAAGGACGGACAGATGGAAGGAAGGAAATAAGAAGGGAAGAAAGGAAGGAAGGAGGAGAAGGAAGAGAAGACAGTAAGAAAAGATGGAAGGAAGACAGGAAGGAAGGAAGGAAAGAAAAGGGATTAGGAAGGTAAGGGAGGAGGGAAGGAAAGACAAAAGGCAGGAAGGGAGGAAGGAAGGAAGGAAAGAAAGAAAAGGGATTAGGAAGGTAAGGGAGGAGGGAAGGAAAGACAAAAGGAAAGAAGGGAGGAAGGAAGGAAGGAAAGAAAAGGGATTAGGAAGGTAAGGAAGGAGGGAAGGAAAGACAAAAGGCAGGAAGGGAGGAAGGAAGGAAGGAAAGAAAAGGGATTAGGAAGGTAAGGGAGGAGGGAAGGAAAGAAAAGGGATTAGGAAGGTAAGGGAGGAGGGAAGGAAGGAAGGAAAGAAAAGGGATTAGGAAGGTAAGGGAGGAGGGAAGGAAAGACAAAAGGAAGGAAGGAAGGAAAAAGGATTAGGAAAGGAAGAAAGGAAAAGAAGATGAAGGAAAGATGGAAGCAAGGAAGGACAGAGGGAAGGAAACAAAGAAGGACAGAAGTAAGAAAGGGAGGAAGGAAAGAAGGACAGATGACAGGAGGGAAGGAAGGAAAAGAAGACAGGAAGGAAAGTGGGCCGGACAGCACCCATGGGTGGGCCGGTTCTGGGCCGCGGGCCTCATGTTGGACCCCCCTGGTTCTGGGACTCACCGTACTGGTCTCCATCGTCGGCCCAGTACGGACTCTGATCAGGATAGTCAGCAGGAACACTGAGCTGCAGAGGAGGAACGCTGGGGAGGTTCTTATCATCTGAGGAGAGAGAGACAGACAGGTGAGAGACAGACAGGTGGAGAGAGACAGGTGGAGAGAGACAGGTGGAGAGAGACAGACACGATCAGCTGGAGACAGACAGACAGACAGAAAGACAGGTGAGCAGACAGACAGACAGGTGAGAGACAGACAGGTGAGAGACAGACAGGTGAGACAGGTGAGCAGACAGACAGACAGGTGAGAGTGAGACAGACAGACAGACAGACAGAGACAGACAGACAGGTGAGCAGACAGACAGACAGGTGAGAGACAGACAGGTGAGAGACAGACAGGTGAGACAGGTGAGCAGACAGACAGACAGACAGGCACACAGACAGACAGACAGACAGGTGGAGGACAGACAGGTGAGCAGACAGACAGGTGAGAGTGAGACAGACAGACAGACAGACAGGTAGAGGACAGACAGACAGACAGACAGGTGAGCAGACAGACAGACAGGTGAGAGTGAGACAGACAGACAGACAGACAGAGACAGACAGACAGGTGAGCAGACAGACAGACAGGTAGAGACAGACAGGTAGAGGACAGACAGGTGGAGAGAGACAGACAGACAGGTGACAGACAGACAGACAGAGAGAGACAGACAGACAGACAGGCAGGTAGAGGACAGACAGACAGGTGAGAGACAGACAGACAGGTGACAGACAGACAGACAGAGAGAGACAGACAGACAGACAGGCAGGTGAGAGACAGACAGGTGGAGAGAGAGAGACAGACAGACAGACAGGTAGAGGACAGACAGACAGGTGAGAGACAGACAGACAGGTGAGAGACAGACAGACAGACAGACAGGTGAGCAGACAGACAGGTGAGAGACAGACAGACAGACAGGTAGAGAGACAGACAGGTGGAGACAGACAGACAGGTGAGAGACAGACAGGTGGAGACAGACAGGTGGAGACAGACAGACAGACAGGTGAGAGACAGACAGGTGAGAGACAGACAGACAGACAGGTGAACAGACAGACAGGTGAGCAGACAGCCAGGTGACAGACAGACAGACAGACAGGTAGACAGACAGACAGACAGGTGAGAGACAGACAAACAGACAGACAGACAGGTGAGCAGACAGACAGACAGACAGGTAGACAGACAGACAGACAGGTGAGAGACAGACAGGTGAGAGACAGACAGGTGAGAGACAGACAGACAGACAGGTGACAGACAGACAGGTAGAGAGAGACAGACAGGTGAGCAGACAGACAGACAGGTGGAGACAGACAGGTGGAGACAGACAGACAGACAGGTGGAGACAGACAGGTGGAGACAGACAGACAGACAGGTAGAGACAG